>NC_137964.1:2177857-2333293 GCF_963924665.1 Micromys minutus | reverse complement strand
AGTTCTGACTGGACTTGAACTCAGAGACTAAAGGCATATGCCACCATGCCTGACGACACCTGTTTCCCACCCCCCAGGTTCCAGAAATTGAATCCAGGTCTTGGGCTTGTACTGTAAGTGCTTACTGTGTCTTCAGCCCACCTCTCTTTCATATGTCTTAGTACCCACTCTTGTTAGAAATCCGGCCTGGAGAGATGGCTCAGTGGTTAAGAGCACTGACTGCTCATCCACAGGTCCTGAGTTCAATTTCTAGTGACCACGTGGTGGCTCACAACCATCTGTAATGAGATCTGATGCCCTCCTCAGGTGTGTCTGAAGGCAGCTACAGTGTACTTATATATAATAAATAAATAAATCTTAGAAAGAAAGACTCCTTTTCCAATACAGCATAATATTCAGATCATAATATAGCAGATCCATACGGTTAGCTTGCTTGAACCAGACCCTCCTATCAACAAACCCTTCAACCACCAACCTCAATGTTTTTCGATTTTCTTTGCTTGGATCTGTAACACACACACACAGAGTCACTCGCACACATACAGGCATATATGCACATATACACATGTGTACTTGCACTGTTGTGTGGCTTTAGATTAAATACCTGTGCCTCTGATGACAGGGAGGCCCCTGCATGCCGTGCTCTGCGCAGACATGGGGTGAAGACTTAGGAGTGAGGCCTCTCTGGTAAGCTCCTGAGATAGGAAAAGAATGTCTTTGTGGACTGGGAGTTCTGCTTGACTGGGTCTAATAACCACGAGCTTTGGTTGGGAGCGGGGCTACTATTATCGTTGCTCCTGTGTCTCTCTGTTGTTGTAGGCACACTTAGTAAAGAGCCACACAGAGCTCCAGCCTGCTCTATGTCACACCTTCCCATGTGTCCCCAACCCTCACACATCTGAGTCCTAGGAGGGATGAGCTAGATCTGTACACATCACAAGGTCTCCTCTTTGGCCCTGCCCCGGGTCCCTCTGGGGAAAGATGGGGACATGGACACTGTGTCCCTGGATCCCATGGGGACCCAAGTGCCACCTGATCCTTGCTGAGATGAGGGCACAGCACAAAACAGAACACTTAGTGGAGGTCAGGCCTGAGTTGCTCCTGGCTGAATGCCTTGCCAGTACTTGCTCCAGACAGGAAATAAGGCCACAGGGACAGGCTGCCCTGCTCCCTAACACCTGCCTTGAACTTAGTTCCCTGAAGGAGGGTCTCCAGAATCCCATGTTCCTCTATTTCTGCCATTGCAGAGCAGGGACTTCCAAAGGGACCAGCAGCGATCCCCCGGACTACACCGTTCACCCACCCCCATTTCCCAGGTTGTCACAAGATTTTTTTTTTTTTTTTTTTGGTGATGGGGTCTATGTAGCCCAGGGTAGCTCCACAGACTTACTATGTAGCTGAGGATGACCTTGAACTCCTGATTTTCCTGCTGAGATGACAGGAATGCTCACCTTACATCTAGGCTCCATTTGGCAGCTTGATGGGCACCCTGCTGTCACCTCAGCTTTGCAGTCTCTCACCTCTTAGCTTTCCTGGAAATAGCATCACACCACACTTTTCAGGAGTTCCCAGCTGCTGGGAAAAGCGAGGCTGTATCAACTTTCCACTGCTTCAGCAGTAGAGGGCACAGAAGACTGTCACGGGAGGGTCGCTCACATGCCATCTTGTCCAAGCAGAGCCTTAGTTTCCTTGCTCTCAATCAGACATCAGTGCTGGGCAGCTGGAGAGAGGCAGAGGCAGGAAGCTTTCCAGCTACCAAACGAGAAGCTGGGCCTAAGCTGGGTGGTGGTGGCTCAGGCCTTTAACCCAGTACTGGGGAGGCAGAGGCAGGAGGGTCTCTGAGTTCAGGGCCAGCCTGGTCTACAGAGGAAGTTCCAGGACAGCCAGGGCTTCACAGAGAAACACTGTGTCAAAGAACAACAAAATACAAACAAACAAACAAGCCTGGGCACAATACAGCACAGGCCTGACATTTCAACCTGATGGGTGGAGGCAAGAAATTGAGACGGTCAAAGCAAGCCTTGGCTGTATTGTGCACGAAAGACCAGCCTTGTCTACATGAGACCTTAATTCAAAAGAGCAAACAAGTCAGCCAGCAAGACGCCTCAGCAAGGAAAAGCACTCACCACAAGCTCCATGGCATATGTGCACACACACACACACAAATAAATAAGAATGTAAAAGCAAGCACACTGAATATGGCTGGGGATGTGACTCAGTTGGTAGTGAAATCCTGGATTCTAACCACGGAAGCACATAAACCAGGCTTGGTGGCACAAACCTGCGATCCCAGCACTCACAAGGTAGAGACCATCCTCTGCTCTGAAATGTGTTAAGGCTAGTCTAGGCTAAATGAAATCTGCCTCGCATACACATGTAGGTACATACATCATACAAACATACATATATACACACATGCATGCATACATAGATCAATTGATAGATACATTGATCAATGGATTGATAGATACGTAGTTAAATACATCAATCTATTGACAAATACAAAAACAAAAATGGACGATAGATACATAGAAGAAAGTTCCATGTATATACACACAGAGAGAGAGACAGAGAGAGAGAGAAAGAGACAGAGAGAGACAGAGAGACAGAGAGAGAGAGACAGACAGACAGAAAGACAGACCGAGATTAGTGTAGATGGCCAGACAGCGCTGAGCTAGCTTCCCTGTAGACCACACAGCCTTCTGTGGTTCAAGCCCTCAATAAAGGGGCAGCCTCGTGAACCAGAGGCCATGAATAGCCTCTTTGTGACTCTGTGGTCACCTGCTCTGAGGGCCCCCTCAAGGCAGCCTGGTACCATTGGTGCCACTTGCCCATCAGAGCTTAGGAAGTAGGAGGGGCCAAGTCTAGTCCACATCCTGCCTAGCAGAGTCCCCGCGGCCCCAGGCCTAACTGGGCTTTGTCCCCAGGCCCTGAGTTACGCCCAGCCTGCCTCCCTCTGACCAAGAGGGTAGGCTGTCACCACTGTTGCGATCTCCACTCACAATGTCCCAACTTATTCTTTGCTTTTCAGGAAACTGAGGCCTGAACACAACAAACCGGACCTGGCCCAGAGTTTTCTGGCCTGGTGGTTCTTCTAAAATATGAGTTTAGCGAGCTCTATCTGTGGCTCAGCAACTAAGAATATTGCCTGCCAGGCTGGAGGGATGGCTCAGTGGTTAGAGCACTGGCTGCTCTTCCACAGGTCCTGAGTTCAATTCCCAGCAGCCACATGGTGGCTCACGACCATCTGTAATGGGATCTGATGCCCTCTTCTGGTGTGCATGGCAACAGTGTGCTCGGACATAAAATAAAATAAAATAAAATAAAAGGAATACTGCCTGCCCTTCAGAGGATCCAAGTTAAATTCCCAGAACCCACATGGTCATTCACAATTTTCTGTAATTCCAAGAGCACAGGCACGGGTATGGTATACAGATGTTCATGCAGGTGAAATGTCCATACACATAGAATAAATGAAGTTTAACAACAAATATATATATATGGTTTTGGTAGTTTCTGTTTGCTGTGGTGTGTGTACTTGCTTGGGTGTCTTTCCTTAGATGTCACCTGCCTGCATTTATTTGACAGGATGTCTCCCTAAACGTAGAGCTCACGGATTAGACTGGAGATTAGACTAGGCAGGCTGGAAAATCCCAGAGATGCATTCACCTGCCTCTGTTTACCCAGCACTGGGATTGCAAGCACATTTAGCCACACCCAACTTTTCTGTTTGTTTGTTTGTTTTGTTTTCCAAGACAGGGTTTCTCTATATAACCCTGGTTGTCCTGGAACTCAGTCTGTAGACCAGGCTGGCCTCTAACTCAAGGATCTGCCTGCCTCTGCTTCCTGAGTGATGGGATTAAAGGTGTGGACCACTTGGCCACAGGCAGCCTTTTATATGAGTTGCAGGGTGAAATTCAAGTTCCTTTGCTAGCTCAGAAAGCATGTTACTGGCCATCTCCCTGGTGTGGTCCTCTCAGGCTGGCCTTGAGCATGTGATTACACTGCTGCTTCAGCCTCCCGAGTGCTGGGGTAAGCGTGCAAGCCACCACAGCTGACCTTCCAGACGGCAGAGTTGAACGAACAAAGCATGACCTTCTGAGTCTTAAAATGCCCCCCCACCAAAATAGGCACCAAACCTGCCCAATGGCTCCAATTAGTCATGAGACTGTGCCCTAGCCAAGGACATGATCAGCACGAGAATCCAGCTGGGTGTGTAGCACACATCTTCATTTCAGTGTTCTGGAGGCTGAGGCAGGGGAATAGAAAGAAGGAGGCCAGCTTGGGCTACACAGCCAGAGCCTGTCCGGGGCTGGGTAGGGATGAGGCTTGGTGACAAGGAGTGCTTAGGTGTGTGTGTGTGTGTGTGTGTGTGTGTGTGTGTGTGTGTGTGAGACTCGGTGACAAGGAGTGCTTAGGTATGTGTGCGTGTGTGTGTGTGTGCATGTGAGTGTGCTTGTGAGTGTACCTGTGCGTGTGTAGACCTGGGTTCCATCCCTAGCAGTGCATAAAAACCAGGAGAGATGCAGGCCTGTCACCCCAGCACTTGGAGTTCAAGGTCCATGGCTAATAGTGAGTTTCAGGCCTGGCTGGGCTACACGAGACCCTGTCTTAAAGATAAATAAGGAAGGCTGGAGAGATGGCTCCGTGGTTAAGAGCATGGGCTGCTGTTCCAGAGAACCAGGATTCGATCCCCTGCACTTAGGTGGCAGCTCACAACTGTCTGCAACTCCACTTACAGAGGGTCTGACGCCCTCACTCAGACATACTGCAGGCAAAACATCCACAGAAAATAAAACTAAATAAATAAATGTATAAATAGGAAGCTGGGCATGGTGGCACATGCCTTTAATCCCAGCACTGGGGAGACAGAGACAGGTAGATCTGAGTTCGGGGCTAGCCTGGTCTAGAGTGAGTTCCAGGACAGCCAGGGCTACACAGGGAAACCCTGTCTGGAAAAAACAAAATAACAAACCTAACTCGTGTGTGTGTGTGTGTGTGTGTGTGTGTGTGTGTGTGTGTTTACAAATATGCACACACAGAGAGAAAAAGAGATAGAGGTCAAAGTTCGGAGGCCAAAGGTCAGAGGCAGCCTTTAGCCTATTCTGAGACAGGGTCTCCTATCTCAGGCTAGCTTCTGAGTCTCAGTCCTCCTCCTCCTCCTCCTCCGTGCCATCGGTGCAGAGCTCACCACCCTGTCGGCGCATCACCACATCGGGCATATGTTGTTGTCATTGCTGTTTTTAAGATTTATTTTATTTTTATTTATGGGATGTGTGCGTGTGCACATGTGTGTACCTTGGAAGCCAGAAGAAGGTGTCGGAGTGCCTGGAACTGGAGTTAGAGACAGTTGTGAGCCACCAAGTTATAGATGCTGGGACATCTTCCCCAAACCTCGGCATTTCCGGGGGTGGGTGGGGTTTGTAGAGATAGGACCTCCCTGTTTAGCCCAGGTTGGCCTCAAATTCTCAACAATCTTCCTGTCTTAAGTTCTGGGATTACAGGCACATCCCATCCTGTCCAATATCAATGCTGTAGTTTCTGAGGGACAAACCTGGGCTGGCCCTGGGAGCCCAGCCTTGAGCCCAGCTCCCCTAAAAGAAGGACAAAACACCTGGCGGTCCACCCTCCCCATCTGTGCCTGGTCCAAGGTGAATTCTGTGAAACAAGGCCATCACGGCCAATGTTTGGCAAGAGCCTAACTAATTAAGAGGGCACTTTAGTGTCATGGGTAGAGCCAGGCTCATGCCAAGATATCTCTGCCAGAAGAGGGAACTCTGGCTGATGCCAGGCCTTGGCCTTGCCTGCCTGGCAGCCACCCCAGCTTACCCCCTCAGAGACCTTCAGGGCTCCCCTTCTGGTGAGCTGGGGCCCAGTGTCTGGCCTCGGGCTCCATCTGTCCTTTGAAGTGCCTGGCCCTCAGACAGCTCCTGCCTAAGCTAGGTAAGCAGAGCCAGCTTCCAGGACCCAACCTCGTGGTCCCGCCCCCAACCCAATCAACTCTCACCCTCTTCCGATGTTCAAGAGAGGAAACTAGCCACACATGGTGGCACACACATATAACTCCAACACCCATCGTGCGGAAGCAGGAGAATTACCAAGAGTTTGAGTGGTAAAGAGACGGCTCAGATCATAAGAGCACGTGCAGGCTGTGTGGTGGTGCACACTCTAGTCCCAGCACTCGGGAGCCAGAGGCAGGCACATCTCTTGGTTCGAGGCCAGCCTGGTCTACAGAGGGAGCTCCATGACAGCCAGGGCTACACAGAGAAACCCTGTCTCAAGAAAAAGAAAAAAAAAAAAAAAAAGAGTACTGAATGTTCTTGCAGAGGACCCAAGCTTGGCTCCCAGCTCCCACAACACAACTGCCTGTAACCGCAGCTCCGGGAGAGCTGGGCCCTCCCCATCCCCCACAATCTGGGCCCTTCCCCGGGGTTCTCTGTACAGTTGCTGGAAGTCAGAATCAGCACCCATGAGGTGGGTTTTTTCTAACTTACAGGAAAGAGCAGATTAGGCTGGCTACGGTCTGCCCTGTCAGCTTCCCAAGTGAACTCCCCTTTCTGCCTCGGAGAGCTGAAATTGGAGACACAGCAAAGTCCAGTGCTGTTGGCTAAACCGGAAGACAAGGAATCACAAAGAGAAACAAGAAAGCCCCCAAATAGGGGATTCCCAGGGTTGGGTAGCTTTAGGACCCTGAGGTGGCTGTCTGGGCTCCAGACATCACACCTCCCTGACCTCCCAGATGAGGCCCCTTCAAAGTGTGTATTTATTTATATATTGGTTGTTGAGACAAGGTCTCATGTAGCCCAGGCTATCAATCTCACTCTGGGTCGGAGCCGTGAACTCTTAATCCTCCTTCCTGCCTTCACCTCCTGAGTGCTAGGACTACAGATGGGCACTAACACATCCTTCTCTGAAAATACTGCTTGAGATATCCCATTTGTCAGGTGCTCCCACGCTACAGCCCTGAGATATCCCATTTGTCAGGTGCTCCCACACCACAGCTCTGAGATATCCCATCTGTCAGGTGCTCCCACATCACAGCCCTGAGATATCCCATTTGTCAGGTGCTCCCACATCACAGCCCTGAGATATCCCATTTGTCAGGTGCTCCCACACCACAGCAAATAGCAGAGCTCCTTGATGGGCAAGGATGCTTCATCCCTAGCCAGTGAGCAAAGGCCTCGACCCGACATTTAACGTGGAGGTTTTGTTAGAGAAAATTAACTCAGACTCAGTTTTCCTACGAAGTTGTTGGTATTAATTGTTTTGCAGTGTTGATGGCTTGATATGCGGTTTTAATTCCAAGCTTTCTGGGTGGTGGTGCACACCTTTGAACTCAGCACTTGGGAGATAGAGACAGGCTGGTTTCTGAGTTCTAGGCCACCCTGCTCTACAGAACAAGTTGTCTAGGACAGCCAGGGCTACACAGAGAAACTCTGGCTTGAAAAACAAACCAAAAATTTTAAATTTTAATCTCAATCCCTTGATTCCTCTCTCTCTCTCTCTTTCTCCCTCCCTCCCTCCTCCCTCTCTTTCTCTCCTCCCCCTCTCTCTTTCTCTCTCTGTATATGGGGGGTCTAGGTGTATCTATGTGTGTGTGCCTATGTGTGTATATGTATGTGCCTGTGTGTGTATGTGTGTGTGTATGTGTGTATGTGTGTGCCTGTGTGTGTCTCTATGTATGTTTCTGTGTGTGTGTCTGTGTGTCTGTATGTGCCTATGTGTGTATGTTTGTGCCTCTGTGTGTGTGTCTGTGTCTGTATGTGTGTGTCTGTATCTGTGGGTACTTGTGTGTATCTGTATGTGCCTCTGTGAGTGTCTGTGTGTGCATGCCTGTGTGTGTGTATCTGTGTCTGTGTGTGTCTGTATATGCCTGTGTCTCTACGTGTGTATGTGTGTGTAGCTGTATCTGTGTCTGTGTGTATCTGTATCTCTGTGTGTGTGTGTATCTGTGTGTCTCTGTATGTGTCTGTGCCTGTCTCTATATCTGTGTGTGTGTCTGTATCTGTCTGTGTGTGTCTCTGTGTGTGTGTGTATGTCTGTGTGTGTGTATGTGTCTGTGTGTATGCCTATGTGTACCCCACTGTACTCAAGTACAGGACAATTTTCAAAGAGTCAGTCAGTTTTCTCTTCTACCTTTATATATCTTTTGCTTCCTTGCTCTGGATCCTACAAACTAGCAGGAGTCGTTCAGAGCTTCTTGGTGATTCCCCTGCCTCCACCTCCCATCTCACCGAGGATTTGCTGCACACCATGGAATCCAGCTTTTTCTGCCTGGCTCCCAGGGATGGAATCCAGGATGTCAGGCTTGTGTGACAACTGCTTTGACCTACTGAGTGATCTCACTCACCCAGGGGTTCATACTGTAGTTCAGAGTCTCATACTAAACCCAGACTGGCCTCGAACTCAAAATGATCCTCGTGCCTCAGCACCCTTGGCTGCTTTTGGAAACGGGGTCTCTCAATGTAGCCCAGGTTACCCAGAACTCTCTATCCTCTTCTGAAATTGCTGAAACTCCAGAATGTGCTGCCTGCCATGCCTGACTCCTTTTTTGAGACAGAGGTCCTTAGTATCCCAAATTGGCCTTAAACACACTATGTAGCTAAGGCTAGCCTAGAACCCAGGTGTGTAGCACTACACCAAAGCATGCTGCCAAATGAGCTTCTCCCCCGGCCTTTTGTTCTCTTTCTGTGTGAGGATCTGTGTGAGTGTACACATGTGTATGTAGAGGTCAAAGGATCTGTGTGAGTGCACACATGTGTATGTAGAGGTCAAAGGATCTGTGTGAGTGTACACATGTGTATGTAGAGGTCAGAGGATCTGTGTGAGTGTACACATGTGTATGTAGAGGTCAGAGGATCTGTGTGAGTGTACACATGTGTATGTAGAGGTCAGAGGAAGACCACAGTGTCATCTGCCAGGTATGGAACTTTCCAAATAGAGTAGTCTAGTGGCCAGTGAGTCGAAGTCCCAGAGGTCAGCAGGTCTCAGCCTCCCCAGTGTATGTGTGTAGGTCAAAGGTGGACATTGCATGCCCTGTGCATTTACGCTCTATTTACTGAGCAAGGTCTCTTTGCTGAGTCTGGAGCTCACTGATGGGGTTAATCTAGCTAGCCAGCTTGCTCTGGGGATCTGCTGTCTCACCTTCTGAGTGTTGGGATTATAAATGGACCACCACATGTTCTGGCATTTGATGTGGGGTCTAGAGATCCTTCATGCTCTTATTTCTTTGTTTTGTTTTAGAAATTACTTTAACATATATCTAGATTTATTTATTTATTATTTAATTTTGTGGGTTTTTTTCCCAAGACAAACAGGATTTGTGTGTGTGTGTGTATGTGTGTCTTCTAGAACTCGCTCTGTAGACCAGGCTGCCCTCAAACACAGAGATCCATCTGCCTCTGCCTCCTGAGTGCTGGTTCATGAGGAGGGCGGCAGAGGGCACGGGACCTCTTAGAACTGGTCTTCCTATGAACAGTTCTGAGCTGCCATGTGAACTGAACTCAGGTCCACTGAAAGAGCAACAAGTGCTCTCAACAGCTGAGTGGTTTTCCCAGCCCCAATGTGTATACTGATTAAAAACACCCAGGTGTGGTGCTGACTGCTATAATTCCAGTGCTCAGCAGACTGAAGCCAGAGGACCATGAATTTGAGGCTAGCCTGGGCTACACAGGATCAGTGGTTGAGAGTACTTACTCTGCAAGCATATAGGACTGAGTCTGAGTGTCTAGCTCTTGTGTGAAAAGCCAAGCGTGCCTGTGCAATCCAGAGACAGCTGGATCCTGAGAACTTGCTGGCCAGCCAACCTAGCTGAACCAATAGTTGTGGCTCAGTGAAACTCTCTTTGTCTCTCATTCACTTTTGTGAAAGGATTTTCTGTGCAATCCTGGCCATCCTAGAACTCACTCAATAGACCATGGTGGCCACAAACTCGTGGAGATCTGCCTGCTTTGGCCTCCAGAATGCCTTGGCTTTGGCTTCCCGCTTCTGCCGTGCTGGGATTAAAGGCGTGTGCCACTGTGGCCCTGCAAGAGACCCTGACTCAAGGCAGCAAGGCAGATAGCAACAGAGAGACTCTGGCCTTTATGTGCACACGCACATCACGTACATGGACCACACACACACACAACATACAAAATACGCAAAGCCAATGAGGTATGGTGCTTTCGGGAGGCAGAGGCAGGAGGATCTCATGAGTTCCTGTCCAGCCTGTCCATAAGGAAACTGTCTGAAAGAGGGGATGGCTGAGGGCTGGAGAGGTGGCTCAGCAGTTGACAGTACTGACTGACCCTACATGACTCACCTGCACTGGCTGAATGACGCCTCCAAGGCCACCTAACTAACTCTCCAGCCTTTTGCCCACCCACAGCTCAGAGAGGGCAGGAAACTTGCCTGAGGATACCCAGCAAGTCAGGGGACTGAGGTAAGCAGCCAGACCTCCTGCTGTGGGAGCCAGATCAGCCTCAGGAAATCCCAGTGCTGGCCTGGAAACAGTTGTTTTGTTTGCTCTGCAGTCCTAGCCAGATGTTTGTCTTCACGTCAGGGAGGTTTGGGAAGGAAGGTCTCTTCACCGGAAAGACCTGGAGCCCGAGCCCTGCTTCTCTCTTAATGAGATCCCCAGATCTTCGGAGGAGAAAGGCACTCTGAGAAGAGAAGAGGGGGGGTCCTCAAGGAAGGAGGGAGGAGGGAGGAAAACTATCAGGTTTTTATTCTATGTGTGTGGTGGCGTGCTTGCAATTACGTCTGTGTACCATGTGTGTACCTGCTGCCCAGGGACATCAGAAGGGGGCATCAGATCCCCGGATCTGGAGTTAGAGACAGTTGTAAAAGATGTATTTATTTACTTGTTTGTTTGTTTGTTTGTTTATAAGTACACTGTCGCTGTCTTCAGACATACCAGAAGAGGGCATGTGGGCGCTGGGGATGGAACACAGTCAATGGTCTTACCCTAAGACATCTCTCCAGCCCCAGATGCTCCACAGTGGGTTCTGACTTCCTCCACCTCCCAAAATCTCATTCAGAGAAACCCTGGAGGCCCCGTAAGCAGCAATGGGGACAGAGCCCTTCCTCCTGTCAGGAAAACTGTGACTTAGAGTGGAATGGGACTTTTGAAACAGCTTAAGGGGCTGGACAGATGGCTCAGAGGTTAAAAGTGCTCACCACCCTTGCAAAGATGAATTCAATTCTCAGCACCCACTTTAGGCACCTCACAACCACCTAAAACTCCAGCTCCAAAGACCACAGCGCCCTCTTCTGGCTGCTGAGGGCACCTGCAGTCACATGCACATACCAATCCATATACATATAATTAAAATTCAAAACTTCAGAAAGATGGCTCAGTGGGTAAGAGCATTTCCTGCTCTTCCAGAGAACCCGGGTTTAATTCCCAGTATCACTTAGCTCATGCCACCTTGTAATTATGTCTCCATCCCCAAAGATATCCTCTGGCCTCCACAGACAATACACTCCTATGTATGAATCTATACATGACACACAACACACGTGTAATTTTAAAATAAAATAAAATCTAAAAGAAAACTTTTGTGTTAAAGTTTACTTGGGGAATATCCCATTGGTAGCACTTGCCTAGCATATAGAGTATCTTCTGAGACATCTCTCCCTTTCTCCCTTTCAGTCCCTCCTCCCTCTCTTATCTCACTTCCTTTCCATCTCAGCGCCTCACTCTGTAGGCCTAGGCAATCCTCAAATTCACAGTCCTCCCGTCTTAGCTTCCTCTTCTGGCTTCCTCGGGCACTTGTACCACCTCAAGACACACACATATATTTTTTTAAAGATGTATTTATTTACTTGTTTGTTTGTTTGTTTGTTTATAAGTACACTGTCGCTGTCTTCAGACACACCAGAAGAGGGCATCAGATCCCATTACAGATGGTTGTGAGTCACCGTGTGGTTGCTGGGATTTGAACTCAGGACCTCGGGAAGAGCAGTCAGTGCTCTTAACCGCTGAGCCATCTCTCCAGCCCCAAATTATTACTTTTTTTTTTTTTAACTTAAAGATCTACTCAGAGTGGGGTGTTCTGGGGGGAGGAGCTGGCATTAGGGAAAGAGGGATCTAAGGACACTCAAAGGATCAATTCCTGTCTTGTTTTAACACTTTTTGGTGGTAATTAAAGCAAAGAACTTTAGTACCTTGTGGTTCAAACCGGCCTGACTAGAAAGTGGAGTCCTTATGTTCATCCCTGGGTTTCCCTGAAGGTCAGACAATAGGTGGGTTCTTCTCCCTGGGTCACGTGAAATTCAACATGGCCGCCTGAGGTTTTTTACTTTTATTCTTCTCGTTGTGAGTCATAGCCTAGCTTAGTTTCAAACAGGAGGCTCCTGCCTTTGTTTCATCTGTTTGCTTGGGGGGGAGGGGTTGTGGGGAGGGTTTGTTTTTGTGTTTATGAGACAAGGTTTCTTTGTATTATAAGGGTGGCATGGAGGCAGGAGAAATAAGAGTTCAAGGTCATTCTTAGTTACATGGAGAGTTTGAAGTCTGGACCGCCAGCTGTAGACCAGGCTGGCCCCCAACTCTCAAAGATCCACCTGCCTCTTTATCCTGAGCACCAGGATTAAAAGTGTGCACCACCACCTAGTTCTGTCTTTGATTTGTTTTTTTGTTTTTTGGGGTTTTTTTTTTTGTTCTGCTTCAACTAGTGTGTGTGTGTGTGTATGGTAACATATGTGGAGATCAGAGAACATTTTTCGAGACTCAGTTCTCTGTGCTCTGAGAGTTCCAGGATGAAACAGGTTGGCAGGAGGCCCGGCATCACACACCTTTACCGGCTTGCTCTTCCTGCTTCCCTTGCTTGGACACTGCCTCATGCAGCCAAATGCTGATCTTTCCCCTCCTCTAAGGTGTTGGGATTTCAGGCATCCACAACCATGCCCAGACCAAAAAAAAAAAAAAAAAAAAAAAAAAAAAAAAATGAAGTTTTTGTTCATACCTTTAGAAAGCATCACCTCAACCAGGCAAGCCGTGAAAAGAAAGAGCCATGTGACATGTAATTAGGACTTAGGAGGAGCTCACTTGAGGCACAGCGTGAGGACCTGAGTTCAAACCCCCAGCATCCATGAGGGAAGCCAGGCTTGGTTCCTACTGAACCTATAAGCACGAAGCTGTAGAGACAGGAGCACTCAGCGCCGGCTGGCTACAGTCCAGCTCCAGGCTCAGTGGACGTGCTTCTCTGGCCTGCATCACACACACACACACACACACACACACACACACACACACACTGGAGGAGCTGGCTCCAGGCCTCTCTGTAGATCAAGTCTAATAACACAATAACATTTAAAACAACAAACAAAACAATAACAAAACCTGTTCAGGGACACCCACTCTAACCCAAACACTTGGGAGGTTGAGGCAGAAGGATTACCATGAGTTCTATGCTAGTGTGGGCTAGACACTTCAAGAACAGAAAAAACTGGGACTGTAGCTCAGTTGGTAAGGTGTTTGTTAGCATGCCCGGGGACCTGGGTTCAATGTCCCAAATCTCTCTCTTAAGCCAGATGTGGTGGCAAAAGCCAGTGTCTGAGCACGTGAGGAGAGGAGGCAGGCGACCAGAAATTTGCTGACCTCTGTTACACAGTGAGTTAGCTCCAGGCCAGCTTAGACCGTGTCCAAAACAAAAGAGATGACTTCGTTCGTGGGCACCATGGTGACTTGGGGGAACCCTGGGAACGTGGTTTGTGGTCTAGACCACACTAGATATCCTGGGCAGGGCCTGGGTTGGCCAAGCTTGCCACTTTCTTTGTGCTAGTTGTGGGTGGGATCTACCAGAGATGAACCAATCCGGAGAGTTCCAGGCTCTGAGCTGAGGCGCGTGGGCGGAGCTTGCAGGGGAAGCCGTCCTGTTTCGGAGCCTGCGGTTCTGGGGAGAAGGCACCTGCAGACCCGTAGGTTTCTCTCTGGTCCCCTGCTCCCCAGTTGTGTGTCGTGTCTACCCCCACCCTTTGTCTCCCGCTGCAAAGAGAGATCGGAGACGGCTGCGATGAATGGCTTCTGAATTTTTTTCCTTTTCAAAGTACAGTGAGATCCAGGAAAGCAAGATTCTCCAACTCATACAGGTCGAAGCAGCCACATCCCTTCCCTGTGCCTATGTGGTGTTTGGGAACCCAGAGACGCTGCAAACTTTTTCAAAATCACCCAACACCCAAGTAAACCCAGAGTCTCTTAAACCAAAGCGGGGAAAACAGAGCTGGTATCTTGGGATGCATTTGGAGGTAAAATCCATGCGGGTCGGGATAGGAATCGGCTGGAAGGAATGATACCGGTCTGAGGCCAGCCTAGGCTCCAGTCTATGTAGTCAGAAACCTGGAAATCCTAAACACGCTTGCACATACCTATAATCCCAGCACTCGGTAGGCAGTGAGGGGCTGATCTCTGTGAGTCTAAGTTTAGCGTTGTCTCCATAGGGAGCTCTAGGACAGCAAGCACTACATAGAGAGGCCCTGTCTCAAACAAACCAACCACAACATACAACGGAGAGCAAGCCAGGCACCGGCCTTTACTCCCAACACTCAGGAGGCAGTGCAGGTGGACCAGGAGTTCGCGGTCATCTTTGCCTTCTCAAAGAGTTTGAGGGGTAGCCTAGGCTATATGAGGCCATCATATATATCAGTAGGTAGAATACACAGGGACTTGATTTACGTGCCCGGCACTCATGAAAAGCTGGACTCTTGGTGCCCCGTATGTGCCACAACACGGACACACCCAGCACATGACCATTTTCTGTATCTCATTTCTGGGGCTGCTCTTCCCTACTCCAGACTAGCTGGCCAATGAGCCAGCAAGTTTCCTGAAGATTCTCAGGTCTCTTTCTCTCATCTTGCTGTAGGCGTTCTGGGGTTACAGATGCATGGCCCTAAATCCAGTTTTTATCGTGTGCATACCAAGGATCAAACTCATCTAGATAGAATCTCTTTACATATCTACATAGCCCTGGCTGTCTTGGAACTCACGATATAGACCAGGCTGGCCTCAAACTCGTAGAGATCGGCCTGCCTCTGCTTCCTAAATGTTAGGATTAAAAGCCTTTACCACCAGGCCGAGCATCTTTTGCCTTTTAGAACCCAGACTTTCTCCTTCCAAATGGGTCCCTGGAGTCCTCCGAATAGGCAGGTACAGCCCCGCCCAGCCTGAGCCGATGGGCGCGTCTCTATCGCCACCTGGCGGCTATCATGAACATAGCGGCTTATCCAGGAGAGGCGATGAGAGGTCTGAACTACTTGGAATTCAAGGATGGGGCCCTCTTTTCTCAGGAAAGGTAAACCCCAGAGCTGAGCCCAGCCTTCTAGCAATGGTGGACATCTTCTCTAGGAAGGACAAGTTGGATTCAGGACCTGGAGAGCGCGCGTTTATTTCCAAGTACCACACAAAGTTGCGTGCCCAACGCTCAGCCTGCAATCCAACCAGAACCATTCTTAAGGCTGGAATGCTCATGTGCGGGAACTGAGGCTGAGTGAGGGACAACTGGCACCTCTACCTGCTCCGATGCTCTTAAATCTTAAGACATGCCTCGCCCCAGCCTGGGCTTACGAATACCCTCGGTGCTCCTAACACTTGATGACGAAGGACCCATTTCACCTCTCTGTCCAATGGCTGCTTTTATTTGGAGGGAGAGAATTAGATTTGAGAAGGGATCTTCTTTCTCACCCAGACCTCTGCCTGGGCTCAGACTAAAAACAGGGCCGGACCCCAGCCCTATGACAAGGTCAGAGATGGGAGTTCTCAGCAGAGGTCTGGGGGAGGGGAGAACCTTAGGGTGGTCGTGCCAGAACTGGGAGGAAGCATCTAGGGCTAGACTCCTCTCCCTCACCCCATCCAACAGCATCTTCCCTGTAACCCCCAGCTCCCAGGAAATCTGCAGCCGTTCCCAAAGGCCCACAGATGCAACTGTGTGGATAACAAGTATCTTTCAGAACATTCGGTAGTACCTGCTTTGCCAATGTCCTAGGGAGCAAACCCCACTATGTCCCCTACTGTCCTCTTCATATTGGCAGCCAAAGCCAACTGCCACCACAGGACCTTTGCACTACCTGTGTTCTGTGTCTGGTGCACCTGCAGGCCACTGTCACAGTCAAAGCCCCTGGCCCAGCAAGGAGACATCTGCAAGCCTATACAGCGTGGATGGGCAAAATTGTCCAGGTACAAACTCAGAAATGCCCGTGTGGGATGTAGTACGAGTGGGCAGCTGTGTGTCCAGATCCATGCAACTGGGTAGCAGCAGAGGGACTGTTATACCAAGTGTAAAATGTCCCTAATGGCCTGGTGCTAGCCTCAGAACTATTGGCTCCCAGCTCTAGACTAGTCTCCTTTGGACTACAGTATCCAACTATAAACTACATCTCCCAGAATCCCCGGCAAACAGCTTCCGGTTAGATTTTGCCAACAGGTGGCACCAGAGCTCAGCTGTCTGTGGTGAACCTCCCTATCTGGTCACCTATGAGGACCCCTTCACAGAAGCATGTTTGAAAAAGAAAAATGACAATGCTGGGCATAGTGGCACAGATCTTTATCCCAGCACTGTGGGAAATAGAGGCAGGGAAATCTCTGTGAGTTCAAGGTCAGCCTGGGCTACATACCAAGTTCCATGTCAACCTGAGCTACAGAGTGAGATGCTGTCTCAAAACAAACAATATGGACAAGATAGTCTTACCTGAAGGAGCTGG
The DNA here is from genome assembly GCF_963924665.1 of Micromys minutus. Taxonomy (NCBI): domain Eukaryota; kingdom Metazoa; phylum Chordata; class Mammalia; order Rodentia; family Muridae; genus Micromys; species Micromys minutus. Next base: position 2,316,616 of record NC_137964.1, on the reverse strand, counting down.
TGCACACCTGTCATCTCAACACTTGAGAAGTAGAGGCAGGAGGATGAAAAGTGCAAGCCCAGCCTCAGCTATATAGCGAGCTCCAGGCTAGCCTGGGCTACATAAGAACCTGTCTCTAAAAAATGCAAAAATGACTAAATAAGAAATAAAAAATAAGCCAGGTATGGTGACACAGCATTAGGAAGGCAAAGGCAGGAAGAGCTCTGTGAGTTCAAGACCAACCTAGTCTACATCAGTCAGGACTAAATAGACCCTGTTTTTTGTTGTTGTTGTTTATTTGTTTGTTTGTTTGTTTAAGGCAATTAAACAATAGCCAGGTGTGGGTGTGCACATTATATGTCATCACAAGAAAGGCAGAGGTAGGCAGGAGCTCTGTTGAGTTTAAGGTGCCATTCCACATGGAGAGTTCCAGGGTGGCCAAGGCGTATTTGTTTGCTTGTTTGTTTTGGTTTTGGGGTTTTGTTGGGCTTTTTTTTTTTTTTTTTTGAGACAGTTTCTCTTTAGCCCTAGCTGTCCTGGGAACTCGCTCTGTAGACCAGGCTGGCCTCTGCCGTGAACTCAAAGATCTGCCTGCCTGGGCTTCCAGAACGCTAAGACACAGGGACAGGCTGCCATACTCTGGTAGAAGTACTTCCTACAAAGCTGTCTGCACTGAACACACTGACACTTTCCTTATCCTTCAGCAATAGGCGTAGCAACACTGCATCTTGGTTCCCCCTCTGCATGTTTCAGTCACTTACACATGGTTGGTTTTTCTTCTTATTCCCCTGCGTGCCAAGACACTTCTGCAGAGGTCAGAGGACAACTTGCAGGACTCAGTTATCCCCTTTCATTAGGTTGTTGGCAGGGATTAAACCAGGTCACCAGGCTTGGACACAAGTGCCTGTATCTCCTGAGCCATCTTGCCAGACCATGTGTTTTGCTTTGGTTTGTTTTTGTCCCGAGATAGGAATTATCTATGCAGTCCTGGCTGTCCTGGAACTCGCTCTGTAGACCAGGCTGGCCTCAAAATCAGAGTTCCACCTGCCTCTGCCTCCTGAGTGCTGGGATTAAAGGCCATAAGCCACCACTGTCCGGCTCAATGTTTTGTTTTTTAAGAAGGATTCAGGCTCTCCTGGACTCACTACGTAGCACAGGCTGGCCTTGAAATCACGATGGTCCTCCTTTCTCATCTTCCCAAGTGCTGGGATTACAAGGGTGAGCCACCAAGCCTGGTCCTTGATGCATGTGGCCCTCAACAGTTTACCTTGGGGGGAGGGGGGGAATAGGACAAGAAATAAGGTTTTCCCACTAGGTGGCGCCAGAGAGAGGTCTGGCCCGCTAGTCTCGCCCTGCCCGGACCTCTCCAGTTTCCCCTAAGCGGCTTTCTACCTCCACGTTCCTTTCTGCTCCTACCAGACAGAAGCTCAGCGCCCCACCCCACCCCAGGTCCCACCACCACTACTCTGAGTTCATTCTGGCCACGTTATTTAAACCTTCAGAGCTGGAGAGATGGCGCAGTGGTTAACAGCCTTCCGGGGGACCAGGGTTTAATTCTCAGAACCCACACGGGCGCTCACAACTACATGTAACCGCAGTCCCAGGAGAGTCAGTGCCCTTTTCTAACCCTCAAAGGCAGAAGGCACACACCGGATGCAGAGATATACATGCAAGCAAGCATCTGCATACGTGTGAAAATAAAAATAAAATTTAGGAAGAAAGAATAAGAAACTGGTCATGGGGAGTCTTCCCTGAGAATTGGGGTATATACACAAGAGGACGGCAGGATCAATTTCTTTCTTTCTTTCTTTCTTCCTTTCTTTTTTTTTTTTTTTTTTTTTTTTTTTTAATTTTCCCAGATACAGTCCCAGTGCGAAGCTCTGGCTATCCTGGAATTTGCTATGTAGACCAGGCTACCCTTGATCTCACAAAGGTCTGCCTGCCCCTGCCTCCAGAAACTGGAGTGGGCATGTCCCACTACACACAGACATATTGGGAGACAACTTTAATCCCAGCATTTGGGAGGCAGAGGCAGAGGCAGGCAGAGTTCTTTGAGTTCCAAGCTAGCCTGGGATACATAGTAAGACCCTGTGTGTGTGTGTGTGTGTGTGTGTGTGTGCTGTGAGTGTGTGCAGGTACACGTGTATAAAGTACATGTGTGGAGGTCAGGAGATAACTCTGGGAGACTGTTTGCTTCTCTTCTTCCACCATGGGTTCTGGCCACTGAACTTAGGTCTTCTGGCCTAGAACTTTCTGGCCTCTGGTTTTAGCAGTCTGAGTCCTGGAATCCCAGGCATGTGCCACCAGGCCTGTCCTCTTTGCTCTTCTGTCTTTGGAGTCCTTTCATCAGCCCACACTGTCCCTTCTACCTCAGGGTTTCCTTGCACTCAGCACCCGCCCCCAGTGTCCTCACTGCCCAGACAGGCTGCTAAGGTTCCGGCCACCTGGAACTGGAGTCTAAGTGACCTGCCTAACTGGGTCCTGCTAAGTAGCCTTGAGCCTTACCTGGAGTGACCCCAGGCTAAGGGACAGGACGGGACAGGACTAGAGATGGGGCTTTGGGACTGGCTGGCCCCATTCCTTAGAAACATAAGCCTTTACAGCTAGCCATGAACTAGTCACGGTGAGCCTCCTACCTTAACAAGTCTTCCCATCTCCCACAGGGGCTGAGGCAAAGGAGGCTCTATACAGCAAACTCCTTTGTTGAGCACCTACTGTGTGCGTGTAATTCATACTTCAGCATTTGCATCATCCTTTCGATGACCGGTTAGGCCCGGGGTTCTCAACCTGTGGGTCACATGTCAGAGATTTATTTACATTACAATTTATAACAGTAGCAAAATTACAGCTATAACGTTAAAAGCAAGATAACTTTATGGTTGGGAGTCACCACCACACGAGGAGCTGCATTAAAGGGCACAGCATTAGGAAGATTGGGAATCGCTGCTCTAGAGAAATGAGCGTCTTATAGCCCAGAAGAAACAGAAAAGGTAGATCACACCGTTCCGGTTAGCCATTTTGTCTCCTTGTTTCTAGAAAGTATCACAGTTCTCTGGAGGGAGGGTCTCACTGTCGCCTTGGCTGGCTCGGAACTTGAACTCATGAGTCTCTTGCCCACGCAGGGTAAGACATTTGCAATCTATGGGAAAGAACCTGAAGGAATTCAACCATGGTGTCCACAAACCAACAGATTCTTCCCCAGGTAAACCACTGACGGATTCCCAGCATCCACATGGTGGCTCACGACTGTCTGTAACTCCAGCTCCACGGGCACCACGTCCACGGACACCACATGCACACGGTGCATTCATACAGACAAAACACCCAGGCCTATAAAAAGGAATCGTTTTTTAAAAACCCAAAATCCAAACAGGGCAGTGCCTACCTGAATACAGAACAGTTTCGGGCCAGCCTGGGCAAATTAATGTGATCCTGTCTCAACATAAATGGTTAAGAAAATAAAAAATAAACCATGCATTATGGACAGAGCTTTAATCCCCGCATTGGGAGGCAGAGGCAGCCAGAAGCCCACCTGGTCTACCCCGAATTGGAAGGAAGACTGGAGAATCGCTTCAAAGTCAAGCTGTACACTGCTTATCCCAGCACTCCGGAGGCAGGTAGATCTCTAGGAGGTGAAGCCAGCCCGGTTTATACAACAGTGAGTTCTAAACCAGCCAAAGGTTCGTAGTGAAACCCTGTCTCAAAAAAACAAACAAAAGCAAGAAAGAGTTCAAGGCTAGCCTGACCTGCACACGTTCTTATTTCAAAGAAATATAGTCTAGAACATTCAGAGGGGGAACACTGGCCTAGCATGAACGAGGTACCAGCTCCGATTCCTAGCACGGGGCGGGGGACCACCATCGGCAACAAACAATGCTCTGCTAACCTCCTATCCAAGCTCCCTCCCTGCTCCAGGGGACAGCTGCGCCTCCTGGAAGCCCTGGGTGCATTCCTAGGCCCAGAGCAGCCTGGGCTACACAGAGCGAGAACTACCGCCCCCCACTTTCTCAAACACAAGCCCGGGTGTGTGTCTGCGGGCCCTCCGCGTCCTCTCTGCTGGACAGGGGCCGGGCATCGCTGGTCCCCTTAGGGGAATCGGGGCCATTTCAAAAGGCAGGACCACACCTCGCATCCCCTGCGGGCTCCACTCTCGAAAAGGGAAGTCAGCGGAGGAAGTCGCGCGGGCAGCCGCCGGCCGCCGCCGCATGACTAAGTTTGGCGCGACCTGCGCTCCTTGCCTTTTATGGATGACTCGTGGGCAGCGGCCGCGGGCGGGGACCAGAGGGAGGGGACACCCCAGCCCCCCAACCCTGCCAAACCCCAGTTCCCACTACAACCCAGCTGTTCGCCGCTCTCCCCCATCTGCAGGCCAGGCCCCGCCCTCCTTGAAGTACAGAAAGGGAAACTGAGGCCCTGAGCTTAAATGGAGAATGGTTTAGGGTCCCGCCTAGTATTAAAGCCAGAGGACAGCCGAGGGCCTCAGCTTTCCAGCCCCTTGTCCTGGCTGGATGACTGACATTCCCAAAGGGGGTGGGGAGGCAGACAGAGCTGAGCTTCTTTAAGAAATTGAACCCAGGGCCTAGAACATTCCACTGAGCTGTAGCCACAACCTTCCTTTTTCTTTTCATTTTTCTGAAAAATAGTATTTATGGCCAGGCATGCTGACACTGGTCTTCCAGCAACTGGGAAGACACTGGCAGGCAGATCCCTGAGAGTTCAAAGCCAGCCTGGTCAGAGAAAGTTCTAGAACAGCAACCTAGTGAAACTCTCTCTCAAAACCAACAGAACCAATAATAACCAACAACGGGTATTTGCATGTCGTTCTTTTTATTTTATTATTATTTTTTTAAAGTTTTATTTATTTACTTCATGTATGTGGATACACTGTAGCTGTCTTCAGACACACCAGAGAGGGCATGGATTCCATTACAGATGGTTGTGAGCCACCATGTGGTTGCTGGGAATTGAACTCAGGACCTCTGGAAGAGCAGCCAGTGGTCTTAACCACTGAGCCATCCCTCCAGCCCTATTATTTGTTTTAGACAAAGTCTCACTGTATATTCTTGGCTAGCTTTGAAATCACAGCATTGTCTGCCTCTGTCTCCCCAAGTGCTGGGACTAAAGTCCTGTGCCACACACACCCCTAGCTAGGTTTATTTATTTATTTGGTGGCTATGGGGGTAATATAGGGTCTCATTGTGTGGACTTGGCTGGCCTGGAACTCAGATCTGCTTGCAAAGGCACAACGTGGCAATACACATATGGCAGTTTATTTTATGTTTGACTATGTGTGAGTGTGTGTTTGTATGTGTGTATGTGTGTAACTGTTGGTGCCCTTGGAGGACAGACACATTCGATCCCCTGGAATTAGAGTCATAGGCAGTTGGGAGCCCCCTGACATGGGGGCTGGGAGCCAAATTCCGGTCCTCTGCAAGATCAGCAAGTGCTCCTAACCACTGAGCCGTCTCTCCAGCCCATCAAGTCATTTGTTTTTGAGACCATGTTCCACATAGCCCAGGCTAGCCTCGAGCTCCCTATGTAGGCAAGGATGGCCACTGGTCCCTCTGCCTTCACTTTCCAAGTGCTGGCATTATGACAGGCGTCATCACATCCGGTTTACTCCACACCGCGCTGAGGTTCTGAGTCCCACATCTCATGCCTGCTAGACCAGCTCTCTTCCAAGGGGAGCTAGGTCCCCCATCCTCCAACCCTCTTTACTTTTTATTTTGGGACGGAGCCTTGCTGCTGAGTTGACCAGACCGTCATGACCTACCAGCTTTGGCCTTTCCAGTAGCTGGTACAGGGCCCCGTCAGGCCAGGCGGGAGCTGTGTGGTGTGCTTCCAAGTTTTTATCCTGGAGGAGTAGGCTCCTCAAAGGAGCCTTGGAGTCTGAGCCCTGGCAGGAAGCACCCCAGGTGACAAACGGGTACTGAAGCCTAAGCAGAAGTTGGGAGTGGTGACTCCCCTGTATTCCCAGCACTGGAGAGGCTGAGGCAGGAGGGGCACTGCAATTAGGGGGTGAGCCTGGTCTATGCAGCAAGTTCCTGGCTAACCAGGGCTACATAGCCTCATCTCCACTCAGACAAACAAAACCAAAGACAACAACAACAAAATCCCAGTTGATCCTGGTGGTGGGAACCTGTAATCTCAGTTACTACTGAGGCAGGAAGTTCAAAGCCAGCCCTGGGAACTTAGTGTGACTCTGTTCTGAGAGGAAAGGGGGAGGGAGACTAGCAGGATGTTGCTCAGTGTCCCCAGGACATCTTTTGCCTATGACACCCTAATTGCCACGAGTTCACTGCCCAGGTCTGGCTACCCTAGGGCTTCAGTCTATTTTCTGCCCAATTTGGGATCAAGAGAGGAGAGAGGGGGTCAGGGGGAGAGATATGACCTCAAGATCCTGTGCAGGAGCCTGTAGTGGGGGGCCCAGACAGGGACTTGACAGGGATTTCACAAACCCCAGGTGCTGGGGCTTCATCCTGTTTCCCCAGGTTAGTCCACTGCTCCCTGAGGGTAGAGGGACAGCTGTGCTGAAGCTCCCACGCCCCCTCCTTGCTCTCCTCCAGAATTTAGCCTTTTAAGGAGAGGAAGTTAGGCCAAGTGGGCTGGGCCAGCTGAGGGGGTGGGGTGGGGACTGGCCTGGGCCTGCAGGGAGCCTGGGCCAGGCGGTGATGGACAGAGACCGGCAGGGGGGCTGCCTGTCTTATCTCCAGAACTGAGATAGATAGTTGCAGGATTCTCAGAAGGTGCGGAGCCAGGCCCGCATGAGCCGGTGGGATAACCATCTGATAAGACATAGTCACCTGCCCCAAAGCCCCGTGACAGGGAGCCTGGGAGTCCCAACCTAAGCCTTTCAAAGAGAATAGCACTGGTCATCAAAATCCCACTGCGCCTGGGAGCCAAAGTCTGTTATCAGTTACTGAAGCAGGAGGCTTGAAAGTTCAAAACAGGCCTCTGCAACTTATGACTCTGTCCCAAGAGAAAATATGGAGAACCCCTTTTACTGGGGCTCTTCAGTGCAACCCCCCACAGCCTCAGGGCTCTCCTGACTTCCATCAAGGGTCCTTGCCTCCCTGGGGAGTACTACCTGAGGTCCAGGACGGAGACCCTCACAGTGCAGGCCCTGGAGGAGGGTGTGGTGGTCCTGTCCCTGAAGCACAGGTTGTGAGTCCCTGACAGGAACTGCCACTGGCATTACTGTCCTGAATATTCCCTGGAAGTCACTCATGGATGCCAGTCACACAGGTCCAAGAGATAGTTGGGTCTCTAACACTGGACATGGAGCCACGCCCAAGGTCCCAGACTAGGACTTCTCAGGAGTCAGCCCCCCACAATCTCGCCTCTGTTTCTACATCCAGAAGCTGTTTCAAGGCCCATGTCTTCGCTACTGCTGCTGTGCCACCTTGGGGGTTCCCAGGGCTTGTGTGGCTCCCCAACAGTCTAGCCTCAGCCCACGTCGTCTGATTCTGCTGCTGGAGCTGTTGTAGAGAGGCTACCATTTGTTTTTGGAGACAAGCTCTCTTGTAACCGATGCTGACTTCCAACTTGCCATAAAGCCAAGGTTGACTTTTCTCATCCTCCTGCTTCAGCCTTGCTCCCCACCTCTTTCTCTCTGGTTTCTCTGTGTAGCCCTGGCTGTCCTGGAACATACTCTGTAGACCAGGCTGGCCTCGAACTCACAGATCACTTGCCTCTGCCTCCTGAATGCTGGGATTAAAGGTTGGCGCCACCACTGTAAGATTTATTTATTTATTATATATGAGAACACTGTCACTGTCCTCAGACACACCAGAAGAGGATATCAGATCCCATTACAGATGGTTGTGAGCCACCATGTGGTTGCTGGGATTTGAACTCAGGACCTTTGGAAGGGCAGTCAGTGCTCTTAACCACTGAGCCATCTCTTCAGCACTCCATATTTTTAATTTCCTCTTCTATCCTGCTTGCCTTGTGTGGTTGTGTGGTAGGTGAATGCTGGATGTCTTCCTAGCTCTCCTGCCAGCCTCTGGGATCAACCCCATTTTCTCTGCCCCGGCACTGTGGTTACAGGTCCGGAGTAGACAAGTGCAGGGCCTTGTCGAGCACAAGGACTACCACCCACCAGGGTTTCTCCCAAGAATCTCTTTTAGTTTTTGTTTGTTCGTTTTGTTTTTTGTCTTGTCTTCTTTTGTTTTTGAGACAGGGTCCAGTACTTTACCTCAGCTAGCAGAAGTGACCAACACCACCTCCATGTCTCCAGTGCCCTGGGCCACAGGCTCCTGCCCAGGGGCCTAGCTTAACTACTTTATTTGGCATTGCATTTCCTTTCTTGAGGCCGGATGGTCCTGTGTATTCTTGTCTGATCTGGAACTCACATGGTAGTTCTAGTTGGACTTTTACCCCCAATTATCCTCCGGCCTCAGCTTTTGACTATGTGAAAAAAATAAATAAATAAAAATAAAAATAAAAATCTGTGTCTGGCTTTTCAGAGACTCTTAGCAAATATCAGCTTCCTGCTCACGTGGCATGAATGACTGGGGTGGGGGAGGGAGGGGCAAAAAGTGGAGAGCTCAGCTAGAGGTTGTCACCACACCTGGTGCACCCTCAGGGAAGGGTGGCTATCACAAGTGTAGGTAGCCCTGTAGATGGCAGGGCGAAGCCACCTTGTACCCGCACTTTACCTTTTGCTCTTTGCCCTGGGCTCAGGGGCCTCTGGGTGTGGATTATCTCTCATCTAACCAGGAAATTTAGCTCATCAGGTGACCCCTGAACACCCTTTTCCCTCCTCTCTTTACCCAGCCTTTGAGGCAGATGGCCTGAGCTCCTCCCAGGAACCAACACTTATCAAACAGCTTGACATTTCTGAGGTTTTGCTGGCAGCTTTGGGGATGGAATCCAGGAACAAAGAAATGCTAGCTAGGCAGGTGCTCTACTGCTGAGCCACACCCCAGCCCTTTCTTTACTTTTAATTTTGAGACTGGCCTGGGACTCACTGTGTAGCTTTTAACTTTGGATCTTCCTGCCTCTGCCTCCCCTGTGGCTGGAATGACAGGCTTGTGCCTCCAGGCCCAGCCCTTGACAGCTCTCAGAGGTCTCTGGCCAGCTGCCAAGAGACAGCCACTGGTTAGACTCAGTACCTCTCCATTTCTTCCAAGTGAGCACGGCCACACCCGGCAGCCCCGAGAAGTCCTTGATCTCCGTATCGGAGCGAGGTACCCACAACCCTGGATTACCTGCATGCCACCTACCTCTAAGGTTTCCATGGATACTGTTTCAAATTACAAAGCATCCAAAAATGAAAAGACTGCGTGAGACACACAGGTTGTTCTTCCAAGCATTACCGCTGGCCTTTGACTACTAACTTGAACTCAGCCAGAGCAAAACTTAAAAGCCAAGGTTTCTTGGAGCTCATCCGTTTGGAGCTATCCACTACTCCCTTGCAGACAGCCTGGGCTGGGTTCCGAGAACCCACGTGGCTGCTCACATCTGCCTGTAACTCAAGTTCCAGGAAGTTGACACCTTGTCTGGACTGTGCATTCCTACATACATGCGGTACACATACATGCACTCTGGCACAGAACACGTATACGTACAAAATGAAATAAGCACATATTGTTTTAAAACCTTTTTATTCTATTTATTCATTTCATTTTATGTGGGAGTGTTTTGCCCATATGCATGCGTTGGTGCACATGCACATCGGAAGGGGCTTCAGATCCCCTGGAACTCGAGTGACTGGGTGTGAGCCACCATGTGAGTGGTGGAAATTGAACGCAGGAGCTCTGCAGAAAGAACAACAAATACTCTTAACCCCTGAGCAGTCTCTCTATTTTTTTAAACCCAAGGTTTTTGAAATCCCTTCAGCCGTATTAATTTTTTGCTCATTATTACCATTATTTATTATGGTGATCGTTTATTTTGTAAACCTGGGCTCTTGCCACACTAAGTCTGGGCTCTACCTGAGTTTAATCTGAAGCCCTATTAGGTCTTTATGTTCCACTTACCTATTTACATATTTATTTCGGGCCTGAGCTTGCGCATGCCCAGACACACATGTAGAAGGCAGAGGACAACTTGCAGACGTGGGTTCTGGAGACCCAACTCGGGTCATCAGACTTGGCAGCAAGGGCTGCCCTTTTGTTCCTTAGGACTTACCTGTATTATGAAATGCTGGCTCAGCCTTTTCCTTCCTCACACACTCAGCAGATTCCCTATGGCCCTTTAAGAACAAAGTCCCAGTTGCAGAGAGCCCTGGCTGTCGCAGTGCCAGAGAAGCAACCTTGCCCTAGGACATTTGGGGACAGAAGATCTCCTCCAGGCTGCTACCGCACTTTTCCACCTCCTTCCAAAGCCACATTCTGCTGGGTGGCCCTGTGTGACAGTCTATCCTATGCGCATATGTTTGTAGTTCTGGATGCCAAGGCATATGTGTGGAGGTCATATTGTGAGAACCAAGTCTTTCCTTCCATTCTGTGTATCCTGGGCATCTGTGTATCCTCAGGCCATCAGGCTTTGTGGCAAGTGCTCTTACGTAGTGAGCCTGCCATATTGTCATCTTGTTTCCGTCCTTTCTCTGTTCTGGGGCATGGCTCCCAGTTTCCACCAAGGTTTTAATTTTAGTTTTGAGACAGCTTCTCATGTAGCCCAGGCTAGCCTCAACCCCTCTATGAAACCAAAAATGACCTTAAATTTTTGATCTTCCTGCCTCTACCTCCCCAAGGCTAACCTTAGAGTTATGTGCTGCTCCACCGGTTTGGACTTACACCCAGGGCTACTGACTGTTGGGCACACATTCTAACCTCTGTCATGTTCCTTGGGCACTGGTCCACCTGTATCTGTGTGTCCAACCCCAGGAGGCCTCCACCTCTTGTTCTCATTGTTTTCCAAGACAGGTTTCTCTGTGTAGCCCTGGCTGTCTTGAAACTCACTCTGTAGTCCAGGCTGGCCTCAAACTCACAGAGATTCCACCTGCCTCTGCCTCCTGAGTGCTGGGTTTAAAGGCATGTGCCTGACTTGCTTTCATATTTAGTGCATGTGTGTTTTGCCTTCATGCATGTCTGTGCACTGCTTGTATGGTTGGTGCTTCCCAGAGGCCAGAAGAGGCTGTCTGATCCCCTAAAACTAGAGTTACAGATGGTTTGTGAGCTGCCTTGCTGGTGCTGGGAATCAAACCCAGGTCCTCTGCAATCAGCCTTTACTCCAGCCCCGTTCATTCTTATCCATGCAATGGATCTCCAGAGCCCAGGCTGAGTGAAAGCCCAGGAGCTTCCACTTCCCTGTCAGATAGTGGAGTCTATTTGAGGTCCAGCATGTCCCCTCAGGGCTAAGAAAACAATATACCTCCCTCCATTCCTTTCCCAAGCCACGCCCCAGAATTATCAGTATCAAAAGGGGATGAGCAGGCAGTGGTAGGAGGACTCCCTAACAGACTCCTCCAGTGAACCCAGCCCTCACCTGCCTGACCTCTTCCTCAGGGGATATAGACTGGTGGTGGTCATCACAATAGTATTGAACCCCGTTCGTTCGTGTGAGGAAAGCCTTTCTAGACACTTCCTCAGGTGTCTACTGTCAGGAACTAGTAGTTCCCCAACATGCCCTTCTGTCCACCCCTCCTCCAAATCCATTCCTTGGTGGACTCCTATTCAGACTGTAAAACCCACACCCAGAAACTCTTGACCTTTAGCAAGGCCCCCTCCCAGCTGCACTGTCTGGGCTGGCCCCTCCCACTTTCTGGGATATCAGACTTCATTGCTTTCCCTGGGGGGCCCCTGGAAAGCAAGGCTGGAGTCTGAACTGTGACTGTTGTGGGTGAGTCAGTGGCTGCTCACGGAGCTCAGGACTTCCTGTGACGCACCCCTGCTCCCTGCTGCCAGCATCCGCTGTGTGGTGTAAGCACCAAGCTAGCTCAGTCCTTTCGTTGGGGCCTGTGTGGTATCAGCTGTCCCCGTGTCAGACACACTCCCTGTGTCACACCCTCCTGGACAGGGACACCTCCCCAGACAGTTACCACACAACGTTCCTGCCTCCACTTTTGATACCAGACTGAGTCAGCCCCTCCCTCCTTCCTCTCTCCCTCCCTCCTTTCCTTCCTTCCTTCCTTCCTTCCTTCCTTCCTTCCTTCCTTCCTCTGTCTTTCCAAACCAAAACATAAAATAAAAAAGGCAAAAGACACTGCCTGGCCAATGGGGAGGCCTACAGTTGGCAGGGCTGGGTGTGACCACCTCAGGAGAGCAGTCAGTTCTGAAGACACAGTGAAGGACAAAGGAGCTTATATCTATTTGTTTTAAATATACAAGCATTTCTTGTATTAGAAGTTATGCTTTTAATATGTACTAGTGGGTTTTTTAATTTTATTTCTAAATTGAATTTTATCTATGTGAGTACTTTGCCTGTGTGTATATGTCTGTACGACACCACTTATATGCCTGGTACTGGTGCCCGTGGAAGCTAAAAGAGGTCACTGGATCTCCTGGAACTAGAGTTACAGTTGTTTGTAAGTCACTGAGTGGGTGCTGGGAACCTAACCTGTATCCCTGCAAGAGCAGCCAGGGCTCTTTCTATCTGCTTGTTTTTCAAGACAGGGTTTCCCCTCTGTAGCCCTGGCTGTCCTGGAAAACGCTTCGGTTCGGAGATCCACCTGCCTCTGCCTCTTGAGTGCTGGGATTAAAAGTGTGCGCTACCACCACCGGCTGTGGTCAGGGCTCTTAACGACTAGGCCATGGCATGAGCATCCTATTGCTGGGGTGAAAAGTCACCACCAACATCAAGTGGACAAGGGAAGGTTTATGTTTCCATATCATAGTCCATCACTGAAGGAAGTGAGGACAGGAAGTCAAACAGTGTAGGGACCTGGAGGCAGTGGCTGGCTTCTCATGGCTTGCTCAGCCTGCTTCCTTATAGAACCCAAGACCACCAGCTCAGGGATGGCACCGCCCACCATGGGCTGGGTTCTCCCTCATCAATCAGTAATTGAGAAAATGCCCCATAGGTTTATCTACAGCCGGATCTTCTGGAGGCATTTATCAATTGAGGTTCCCTCCTACTTAGGCTTGTTAACATAAAACGATCCAGCACACTGCCCCCTTGTCTTTGTGTCACTGTTAAGCCACAGCCCTTTTTTTTTTCTCATTCATCTCCAAGATCACACACTAATATAGACATCACAATGTAAAGCATTGCATAATGGTAAATGTTTACATTGTTTGCCACGTTAAATGTTAAAACATTTACAACTTAAAATGTCCCAGTCTTACAAATTAAAATGCTTTAAAAATTCATTCTCTGATGGTGGGGCATTCTTTTAACCCTAGCTTCACTCTGTATCAGGGGCCAAAATCTTTACCTTCTGAGATCAGCCCAGGGAGCCCAGAAGAGCCAGGCACCAAGGACAGATCCATTTCCTCCGTCCATTGTAAGGTCTCACTGAACAGTCCCTGGTGGAACCTGGTCTTCCCTGCTGTGAAGCACTTCAGGCTTCCTGTCAGGATTCAACTGTGTCACCCACTGACATATCTGTCTGGATGTCCTTGGGAAGTGACTCTACCTCTCTGAGTCCACAAGGATCTGTTAGAATCTATCTGGGAGTCATGGTGTGTGATCACAGTCCCTGAAGAGAGCCCAGGAGAGGCTATTGGTGAAAGTGCAGGTAAGCATTTGGGAGGCAGAGGCCGGCAAGTCTCTTGAGTTCGAGGCCAGCCTGGTCTACAAAGTGAGTTCCAGGAACAACCTGTCCCAAAATAAAACAACAAACAAACAAACAAACAAAACTATTTGGGAAAAAAAATTCAGCCTCTTGAAAAAATCCAAAGTCAGGGAACTGGAGAGATGGCTGAGTGGTAAAGAGAACTGATTGTTCTTCCTGAAGAACCAAGTTCAGATCCTGTACTGACATGGCAGCTCACAACTGTAACTCCGAGATCTGATGTCCTCACAGACTGGGCATTCAGGCAAAGCACTGGTGCATAGATGGGGAAAATCCGTAATCTGTAAAACTCCAAAACTTCATTTAAAAGTTCCAGTGCGTCAACTGTGGGCTCCAATAAAAATAAAATACAAGTTAATGCTTCCTTACTTCAAGAGGGAAAAACCACGGCACAGTCACAATCAAATTAAAGCAAAATCAAACTCCAACGTATAAATTAATACCCAACCTCAGGGATCCAGTCATGGTCTTCTGGGCTCCTCCAAAGGGCTTGGGACTCTTCTCTGGCTCTATCTTCTGAAGCACATTCAGACTGTCTTCCACTCCACAGGCCACTGCTGATCTTGGTGGCTATCCCATGGCACTGGCGTCTCCAACACTGCTGAGGTCTCATGCTGTAACCGGGCTGCACTTTCACCAAAAGCCTCTCCTGGGCTCTCTTCAGGGACTGTGATCACACACCATGACTCCCAGATAGATTCTAACAGATCCTTGTGGGCTCAGAGAGGTGGAGTCACTTCCCAAGGACGTCCAGACAGGTATGTCAGTGGGTGACACAGTTGAATCCTGACAGGAAGCCTGAAGTGCTTCACAGCAGGGAAGACCAGGTTCCACCAGGGACTGTTCAGTGAGACCTTACAATGGACGGAGGAAACGGATCTGTCCCTGGGTGCCTGGCTGTTCTGGGCTTTTGGCCCCCAGTACTGTCCAAAGCTGGTTTGCCACAAAGTCCAATGTGAGTCTGGACTCTATTCCCAGCCTGGTCCAACCGTGTAGTGTCCCCAGCCTCAGGTGCATTTGTGTCCCATGTCCCTGCTGCTCATGAGTGGTGCACGTTGATTCTTTAGTCGCAGCACTGGGGAGGCAGAGGCAAGCTGATCTCTGTGCGTTTGAGGCCAGCCTGGTCTACAGAGTGAGTCCCAGGCCATCCAGGACTAAATAGGGAGACTGTCTCAAAAGAGTAAAAACAAACACACCCAGAAAAGTCAAGATTGAGCTCCATTAAGCAGTGCATGGTTGAGGTTCTCTAGTAGGGGTATATGTAGTGTGGAGGTCCCCATATGTCCCAGCAGTTGGCATGAAGCTGTGCACTCTGGAGGCACAGGGAGCCTAGACAGCTGGGCCAGGCCTGTTACCCATCAAACAGTTCCAGTTCCTGGCTAGCCCAGAAACAGGCTGAGATTTCTGGCTGGGAAAGGCCTAGTTACAAGGTGACCTGCCTGTGGCTGGCTGATCGAGTTTCCAAACTTGGGCCAGGCCCAGGCCCTGTGGCTAGAGGAGCCAGTGCTTGCTGGGCGTCTGTGTGCCCATTGAACTGGGCCTCAAAAGTAGTGGCACCCCAAAAACCAGGACTCTGTGAAAGAGCCAAAGGCTTGCTATAGTACTGTGCTATGCCCTAGACAATTATGTTCTGGTACATTCTGGTAAAAAATGTTCTATGTACTCGTGTTTTTTTTTTTTTTTTTTTTTTTGCTTTCTCTTTTATGGAGGAGGGGGGTTGAGACAGGGTTTCCCTGTATAACCCTGGCTATCCTGGAACTCACCCTGTAGACCAGGCTGGCCTTGAACTCACAGACATCTGCCTGCCTCCGCCGCGCTAGGATTAAAGGCATGTGCCACCTTTATGTTTTCGTTTTATTCTGTGTGCATGGGTGTTTTGCCTGCATGTATGTCTGTGTGTCACATGTGGCACCTGGTACCCTGAGAGGCCAGAAGGTGTTGGATCCCCTAGTACTTGAGTTACAGACAAATTTGAGCTACACGTAGGAGCTAAGAGTGAAAACCAGTCCTCGGGAAGCACAGCTGGTGCTCTTAACCACCAAGGCCCTTTGCTTTGTTTCTTTAAGTTACGTTTATTTATGGTGTGTATACTTGAAATAACCACAGTGTATGAATACAGAAGACAGACTGGGGGACTAGGGAACTGAACACAGACCCACAGGTTTGGCGGCAAGCACCGCTGAGCCTTCTTGCTGATCGTTTCCATTTTTGTTGTTGCCGCTGCTGTTTTTGTCACAGGATCTCCTGTGGCACCTGAGGATTTAAACACAGGACCCTCGAATGCTAGGCGCATGCTCTACCACTGAATATCCTTACCACCTTAAACTTTGTTTCCTAAGCCAGACATAAGCATCACAGGCCTTTAATCACAGCACATGCTAGGAAGAGGCAGGCAGCCCTCTGCGAGTTCAAGGCTTATCTGGTCTATATACAGACAGAGTTCCAGGCTGGCTAAGTCTACACAGTGAGACTCTGCCTCATCGAATTTTTTTTTTTTTTATTTAAATTTAAGATTGTACTAATAGCGTTTGTGATGTGCATGTGACCATGGACCTGTCATGGCAGTAGGTAGGAAGGTAAAGTAGCTTTCAGAAGTCGGTTCCCTGCCTCTGCTGTGACTTCTGACAGCTACTGGGCTGGTCCCACAGCACTCTCTGTAGTTAACATAATTATTTATTTCATGGACCGAGGACCGGTCTGGAACCCGCCGTGTAGTTGAAGATGTCTGTGTACCAGCCCTCCTGCCTTTGCCTCCTGAGCGAGGATGCGAGGATACAGCTACACAGGAAGGAACCAGAGCCTTGTGGCCATCAGGCAAGCACTCCCCCAGCTGAGCCACTTCCCAGCCCTTGTTTGTTTTTGAGAGGTGTCTGTGTCTACAGCCTAGCTTGGCCTGAAACTCATGGCATAGTACCATCGGTCCCTGGCAACCCTCCTTTGTCATTCTTCCAAGTGATTGGCTAAAAGACTGAACCAACATGACTGGTTTACCAGCCCTCCTGATTTATTTACATACTTAACTTTTTTTTTTATTTAGATTTATTCATTTTAGTTTATGTGTAGGAGTAGTTTGCCTACACGCCTATGTGTGTACTATGCATGTGCCTAGTGCAGACTGGGCTTCTTACAGACGGTTGTGGATGCTGGGAACTGAACTCTGGCCCTCTCTACGAGAGCAACAGATGCTCATAACCACGGTCATCCCTCTGGACCTTTATTTATTTAATAGAATAGAACACAGTAGAATATACTGTATGCTACCACACCCTGCTTGAAAATGTCATACATGTAAACAATGTATTTTGATCATGTGCACCCCATCTTTTCCCTGCAACTCTCATCAGGCACCCCCTACTTTTCTGTACCATTTCCCCTAGGTATCTGATCCATTCCCCACCCCCACCCTCATGTTGTTTTTGAGACTAGGTTTCATGCAGTACTGGCTGGTCTGGAGCTTTACTGTACAGACCAGCCTGGCCGAGTTCTGCCTGCCTCTGCCTCCTAAGTCCCAGGATTCAAGGTGTGTCCTGCTAAGCTATGCAGCCTGTTGGAACATCTTGTTGGCTGCTTCTGTCCATGTTACCATAGCTACAAGTTCATGACTGCAAGGGCCACATCAGGTCACCAAAGCAGAATTATTCCAGAACATTCCTCTGCCCCCTCCAGCTGGCACATGCTTTCTTCTCTTCTCTGCTGTGTTCTCTGAGTTTTAGAAGGTGGGGTGGGAATTTGATATAGGTGACCCAAATACCTTATTTATTTTTATTCTATGCGCTTTGCTGTTCTGCCTCCCTGTATGTCTGGGTGAGGGTGTCAGATCCCCTGGAGCTGGAATTACAGTTGTGAACTGCCATGTGGTGCTGGGAATTGAACTCAGGTCCTTTGGAAAGACAGCTGTCTCTCCAGCTCTGGATGATCCATTTAGGGCTCAGCACTTAATGGCTACTTGTTCTTAGCACTAGTCTTAGATGAGTCATGTGTGTTAACAGCTGACCACTTGAGAAAGAGGCTTTTTCCGGACCACGTTGGGGGCAACATTAACATACAGGTGCCAGCATGAATATTCAGAAGGGAGCTTGACAATATATCCTTCAGTAAAAACATGATCTTCAGAGCCATGGGCCTGTGAGGTTTACTGTCTAGGCCTACATTCCTTGCTGGTTTCAGATCCAATCAGAAAGCAGTGGTTACCAGCACAGTCTTCATGCCAATACTTCACCTATGAACACATCTGTTTTGGCTGGCCACTGTTGTAGCATGCAGGCTTCACCGTGGAGTAATGCCATGATGCTCACCCCTACCCCACGCTTGTGCTTGTGGCCCACGTAGACAGCACCTCCCAGCACCACGAAAGCTAGCCAGCAGAGAGGAATATTTCAGGTCAGTTCCCGCTGGATTTTTCTATGCTCTGCAAAGACTAGTGTATCTTCAGTAATAAGGTCTTACCATTCAGTTCTGGTGGGCGTCTGAGAACAATAGCAGCCCCTTTGAAATTGTATTTCATTTGCTTCAACACAAGGTCTTACTATGTAGCTTTGGCTAGCCTGGAATTCACTAGATAGCCCAGTTTTAATCTCATGGAATCTTCTTGTCTGCCTTTTGGGTGATGGGATTATAGGTGTGCGTCCCTGTGCCCATTTGTTTTGTTAATGGTCTAACCTCCAGTCCTTGTGCCTCAGCCCTGGAACAGCTGGAGTGAGAGAGCTGTACCACCATATTTGGTCTGATACTATCTCGTTTGCTCCTCTGAGGAACAGGGAGATTCCAGCTGACTGGGTAGGGGTGTGGCAAATTAGGGATAGTTCCCAGTACCTTTAGGCTCTCAGCAGGCTGCATAAGCCAGGAGGGAAGGCACAGGCTGACCCCTAGGGCTCACCTTGAGTCAGCTGTGGTCAGACACACCTACCCAGCTCCCTCTCCCAATTCTACTTCCTCCAAGACTGGCATCCCCCTAGGTAACTACACTTCTCTACTTAAGAGGGGCATTTCCAGAAGCTGGAGCAGGCAGAATTCTTATCTATTTATCTATCTTATGGTTTTTTTAGAGACAGGTTCTCACTGTGTACCTCTGGATATCCTGGAACAAGCTGGCCTTGAACTCACAGAGGCCTTCCAAGTGCTGGCACTAAAGGCATACACTACCACACTGGTTGTTGAAGTTAAGCCCTTTCTACTAGAAAGAGAGCAAGCCCCTCATACTGACCACATGACCCAGCATTGGCCTGACCTTTAGACTTTGACTTCCTATACAATTCAGACTGCCTACTTGTTTTATTGTTTGTTTATTGTACTGGAGATGGAATCCAGAGTTTTGTATGCGTTAGGGCTACTCTTATTTTTTGAGATAGGAGGGCTTCTTTGGGATAGCCGTGGCTGTCCCAAACTCACATTGTAGACAAGACTAGCCTTAATACTCAAAGATCTTCCTGCCTCTGCCTTCTTAGTGCTAGGTTTAAACATGTATACCTCAACTTCTCATTATGAATTAGGAATTAGGGACTACACTTTGATGAGCCACACCTCCAGCCCCTCACTAGGGGATCCTAGGCAGGGGCTCTACCACTGAGCCACACCCCAACTCCTCACTGGGGATTCTAGGCAGGGGCCCTACCACTGAGCCACACCCCAGCCCCTCACTGGGGGATTCTAGGCAGGGGCTCTACCACTGAGCCACACCCCAACTCCTCACTGGGGGATTCTAGGCAGGGGCCCTACCACTGAGCCACACCCCAGCCCCTCACTGGGGGATTCTAGGCAGGGGTTCTAACACTGAGCCACACCCAACCCCTCACTGGAGGATTCTAGGCAGGTGCTCCACCTCTGAGCCACACCCCAACCCCTCACTGGGGGATTCTAGGCAGGTGCTCTACCACTGAGCCACACCCCTTGTCCACCCCACCCCAGGAGGATTCTAGGCAGATGTTCTACCCCTGAGCTATTTCTTCCAACTCTCTTTGAGACAGATTTATACCCTTGTTAGGCCTTAAAACTGGTGACCACCTTGACTGAGTGTCTGAAATAGCTGGACAATGAGCTAGCTCATTGTCACCTCATAATGCTCTGGTCTACCTGAACAACCAGCAGAGTGTAAGGTCCCCAGGAGTGTCTTAGCCTCTGGGTGACATAGAGCTGGTGGCCACCCCGTGCAGGCTGTTCATTTGGATCCAGGTATATGTGAATTCCCCAGCCTCCCTCCATTCCTCTGCCTTTCCACTGAGCACTGGGTAGCATTTCCACCTGGAAGGAACATGAATCCTTCTTGCCCCAGGACAAGCAAAAAGGCTTCTATTGGTGCGTATGTATGCTGGGGAAGTTTCTTTTCTGTTTCTGAATAAATCACTCTGAATCTGAAGGTCTGGGAACTCCCCAGAAGGGTGGGGAGGTTTTTCCTGGTGCCCTAGGGGCCAAGACAGAAGGTAGTTTTTAAAAGGATTTTTCAAAATTCTCCCAAGAACTCTAATCAGTTCCCCCATTTCAGTGGAGCCTGCTTCTAATCACAACGCTTGGCCGTGAGTTTGAGGTCAGGCTGGGTTATAGTATATGAGAACTTGACTTAAGAAAAGCCAACGATCAAACATTGGCCAGTGAGCTGTCTCAGTGGATAAAGAAGCTCACCACCAAGTCTGATGATCCCTGGTGACCCACAGGTGGAGAGACCTGGCTCTTCAAGTTGTCACCACCCGCTTCACCCACACTCAGAATTTAATATTACTGTGTAAACTGAGTCTGGTAGCATTCCCCGTGATGGGAAAGCTGGATGTGAGGGATCAAGAGTTCTAGGTTAGAAGTTAGATGCCTCAGTGTTTAGGAACACTTACTGCTCTTGCAGAGGGCCTGATTTCCATTTCCAACATCCTCATGAGATGGGTTGCAACTGTTTGGCATCTACATTCACGTGATACACATAAACTCCTGCAGGTACAAATAGGTACAGGTAAATGAAAGTAATACATAAACTCTTTAAAATATTTTAGGCTGGGTGGTGGCGCACACCTTTGATCCCAGCAGTCAGGAAGCAGAAGCAGAAAGATCTCTGTGAGTTTGAGGCTAACCTGATCTAAAGAGCTAGTTCCAGGATAGCCAAGGATACATAAAGAAACTCTGTCTTGGGGCTGGAGAGAAGGCTCAGTGGTTAAGAACACTGACTGCTCTTTTAGAGGTTCTGAGTTCAATTCCCAGCAACCACATGGTGGCTCACAACCATCTGTAATGGGATCCAATGCCCTCTTCTGGTGTGTCTGAAGACAACTACAGTGTACTCATATGCATAAAATAAATGTTCAAAATGTGGGAGGCAAGCTTCCCTTTCCAAAAAAGAAAACAGTTTCAAACACACGAGCACACGAGCGCGCGCGCGCACACACACACACACACACACACACACACACACACACACGTGCGCACTCTCGAGAGATGAACAAAAAAACAAACAACCCCCACCATACATTTATTTGTGTGTGTGTTGGGGGCTGCACAGTGTGGTTTTAATGTGGAGGTCAGAGGGTAACTTGAGGGAGTTGACTCTCTCCTTCTACTCTGTGGTTTCCAGAAACTCAGGTAGTGAAGCTTGGAAGCAAACAAGCACCTTTGTCCACTGTGCTACCTAGCCAGTCCTAAGTAAATCTGCTTTCCTTCCAGCAAACATTCTTTTATTGGAGGGCTATCTCAAGGCACATGCTTGTTTTATTCCCATTGCTCAAGACAGAGCTTGATAACCATAGCCCTGCCTTTTGGCTACGGAGTAGGCAGCAGGTATGGTGACTATGTAAAGCCACAGCTGCTAGGGAGGAGAGGGCCATCTGGTTTGGCCCCAGGCTATTCCTTTTCTGGGTCATCTTTCCCGGATCACTTGCTCTCTCTGGGCCTGGAGAGGGCAGCCTGAAGCTGGCCCCAAAGGCTGAGAAGTTATTCAGCTGGGGGAACCCCACACTCTTGGACAAGCCCTGAGGGAGTCAGGGTTATCAGAGCATGGGCGAAGAGACCCTGTGAGCAGGCATCCAGTAGACTTTTCCAGTGGTACCCCATGACCAGAGCCTTAGGCTTGCCCTCATTGAACCCCGGGAGATAGAAATATGTACTAAGGAGGGGGTGGGGCCAGGAATTCCAACTTAGGAGCAGCCCTTGGACCCAGTCCCCGGGGACATTCCAGAGGCCACTTTACCCAGGGAGGGGCCCTGTGAGGCAGAGGGCAGCTAACAGCTCAGGGGCCCCTGAGTAACAGAGGCCTTATGGTTGGATTTCAAGGCACTGGGCACTGCCAGTCCCATCTCAGTTTCTGAATCTGTGAAAAGGGAGTATGTTTTCTGGAACGTTCCAGGCCCTCCCTCATCCATTTCGTTAGTGCCTTACTGACATCCTGCTGTCTGTAGGGACCCGCCCTCTTGGACAGAGCTCTTGCTAGTGTAACAGGAAGTTCCCCTCTTCCTCAATTTCTCACTTGAAAATGTGCAGCTTAGGGTCTTCCTGGCCAGCTGGGCTTGAATGTCCCCAGGAGAAGTGACATGTGGCTTCTGAGAGGAGGCTCAGGGAGTGGGTCTTTAATTAGGTTGCCGATGTTCTTGTTCCTAGGTCTTGCAGGGAAGGGGACCCTGGTGGGGGTTGTACTAAAGCTACAGGTGTCACCCACGCACTGTGGCTGCCAGGGTGCCTGACAGGATCAGTGAGTGACAGCTCTTTGTGAGGGCAAAGTTCTCCAGAGAAGACCAGCTTCACTTCCTCTGCCTTCCCCTTCCTCCACTTCCTCTTTTCCCCCTCCCCCACCCTGTTTTTTGTCCTGCCATCTCCTGTCTGCACCCCAAACTTAACAGCTCAGGCCCCCTCCACCTCCGCCAGCCTTTCAGGGTCCTCTCCTTTGTCAGGGCTGAGGACATTCATTCCTCAGAACAGAGGCCCCTCAGTGTGTGTGTAGTGGGAGGAAGTGGGGGGTGATGGAGCCCCTCAAAGGGCTGGCTTGTCTTATGTTGTCAGGGTTGGGGGTGGTGCTGAGTTATTAAGACTAGCCTGAACAGACACCATGACTGTCTTCATAAACATACAGGAAGCTGAGGCAGGAAGAGCAGGAGTTTGAGGCCAGCCTGGGCTACATAGGAAGCCACTGTTTCAAACAAACAAAGAGAAGGTGGGCATGGTGGTACATGCCTGTGACCACAACCCTCAGGATGTAGAGGCAGGAGGATCAGTTCAAGTCTATACTCCACTACATATCAAATTTGAGACTAGTCTAGGCTCCCTGAGATCCTGTTAAAAACAACCTCCCACCCCCAATTCCCAACACACCAAGAGAAATTCTCTCTCCCAAGAATGTGGAAGAGAACACTGGAAAATGATCATTGCAGACAAGACAGATCCCTAAGCCAGTGAGACAGACTAGGACTGTTTCAGAGGTCGGGTGGGGCTGGAGTCATGCCCCTTGAGCAGTCCCAGACCTGTGTGGTGGCAGAGTGGCAGCACAGGTCCTGCCCAGTCAAGCTGTCTAGTGTCACACAAGAGACTTTCTCCTCATCCCGCATTCCCCACGGTCGATGGCATCTTCTTTCTTGCACCCCATTAGGGTTCTCCTGGGAACACTCTGGGCTCTCCTTATTGACAGGCAGCACTCGCCCTGCCCCACCCCCACCTGTGAATCGCAGGACTGGCAGGCCCTCTGGCAGCTGGCAAACTGCCAGAGAATCCGAGAGATACAAGGCCAGGGCCCGGGCAGTCCCATCCCCCGGAGGCAGGGAGGGGACAGCCTGGGAAAGTTCTCTTAGGGTTGTCGACTGCAGAAGACTTTTGTCACATTTTTTTTTTTTGTGGGAAAGATAAAACCTGGGGGTGTGTTTCCAGTACACAGCATATGCTGGGGTGGTGGTCACTCTTTCCAACCTGAGGCCTCTACAACTTCCAAATGCCCTGCCACCAGCCTAGAACAAGGAAGCTGGCCTGGCCTCCTCATGCAGGGCCACTGTAGTCCAAATATGGATGAAGCCTTCCTTGGTTTCAACACCTACACTTTGTGAGCCAGTGTACACCTACTATGCATGTGCAAAGCCTTGGCAGGCCCAGAGCATCTCACCTGAAGCATCCGTCTTCCCTACATCCAGCTTCCTGTCACCCTCTCCCAGAAAGTGTGCTAAGCTGAGGCATCCGGCCCTCAACTCTGACCCCTTGTGTAGCTACCAGCCGAATAGCTAGCTTCCTGAGCAGAGCTTAGGTGAGGAGAGCAGGGGTTCTTCTCTCTGGAGGATTTGGGGCTCTGGTGACTACCAACTCTTCCCTGAGCAGTTTGTCACTCCCAGAGTCCCCATGGCCGGCAGATGGACTAGTGTACTGTTCAGCTGTGGCTGCACATAATAAATAGAGGATAGATGGTGGGCCCCAGCCAAACGATGCCTGGCAGTCACCCAGAGCCACTAGCTAACGGCCCAGGCTTAGTCTTGCCTGGGTGTGATCAGGCAGCCCTCCAAAAGTGCCCAACTCCATGAGAAGTTTTGCTTGTTCTATTAAGCACAGTTCCTTTCTAGGTCCGGGGCAAGGGATATCTGGAGGTATCTTTCTGCAACAAACACCCTCTAGTCACTGGACCACCGAGGCTTGCCCTATCCTTGAGACTATGGTCTTGTGTCTTTAAGTGATCAAGATCGATGAAGATCTCTCCAACCAGTTCTGCTCCCAAGTTGTACCCCAACACACAAAGCAAATTAGAACCCAGCAGAAGGCCCCAGATCTGACTTTCCGGCTATTGCTAGTAAGGGGGAGTGACTCTGCCCATTCAATCCAGGCCCCGCATGTCCCTCAAATAAGAGGCCACAAATAGGACCCGGGCCTCCATGCTGACCCTCGCCCACTTAGGTGCTCAATATTCACGTGACATCCACACCCAGAGGGTCCTGGGCTGGATGGGTGGGTGACCCCCAGAATGCAGGCCTAGTAACCGAGACATTGAATGGGGCAGTGTCCACAAGGGCGGAAGCTATTCCTGTACATCTGGGCCTACGGAGCCAGCTCCCATCGCAAAAACTCTTCATCCTCTTCCTCAATCTCGCTTTCTCTCTCGCTCGCCTTTTTTTTTTTTTTTTTTTTGCAAAAGGAGGGGAGTGGGGTAAAAAAATGCTGCACTGTGCGGCGAGGCCGGTGAGTGAGCGACGCGGAGCCAATCAGCGTTCGCCGTTCCGAAAGTTGCCTTTTATGGCTCGAGTGGCCGCGGTGGCGTCCTATAAAACCCGGCGGCGCAACGCGCAGCCACTGTCGAGTCCGCGTCCACCCGCGAGCACAGTCTCCTCGCAGCTCCTCCGTCTCCGGTCCACACCCGCCACCAGGTAAGCAGGGACGCCGGGCCCAGAGGGCCTCAACTTTTCCATGGGCACTGCCTCGCTGCAGGGTCGTGAGGAACATTCAGAAGGGACACCGTAGAGGGGTGGAGGGTGGTGTCGGGCCGCGGAGCGAACACTGGCAGAGCCTTAACTTTCCGCCCAGGGTGTAGACCCTTTGCAGTCGTATTCCCGCTGTGTAGACACTCGTGGGCCCACTCACGCACGGTGCGCGGGGCTTGGGGACACTAGGATGGCGGTGTGGGCACTTGGAGAGCCGGTGCGGGTTGTGGGTGTTCAGCTGTATCTGTCCACCTTGAGAGGGCACAGTAATGGTAGCCAGACGCCACAATCACGCCTTGATGGCCTATGGGTCTTTGTCCAAACCGGTTTGCCCATTCGGCTTGCCGGGCGCGGCGGGGCCGGCTCGGCCGGGTGGGGGCTGGGATGTCATTGCGCATGCGCGCTCTATCGCTGGGCATTGGGGCGCGTGCGCGTTGGAGAGGGCGCGCTTCCTCTCCCCCTTTTCCGAGTTTGAGTTGCGCGTGCGTATTGAGACTAGGAGCGCGGCCGCCCGGGGTTGGCCGAGGGCGGGGCCGTTGTCCGGAAGGGGCGGGGTCACAGCGGCTAGGGCGCCTCGCGCTTCCTGCTGGGTGTGGTCGCCTCCCGCGCGCTCAGTAGCCGCCTGTCGGCGCTGTGTGGGCGGGGCCTGTGCCCGTTTGGGGAGGGGGCGGAGGCCTGGCTTCCTGCCGTGGGTCCGCCTCCGGGCCAGCGTTTGCCTTTTATGGTAATAATGCGGCCGGCCTGCTCTTCCTTTGTCCCCTGAGCTTGGGCGCGCGCCCCCTGGTGGCTCGAGGCTGCTGTGTGCCGGAAGTGGGCAGGGCGGCAGCGGCTGCTCTTGTCGGCCCCGCGGTGACCATAGCCCTCTTTTGTGTCCTGATAGTTCGCCATGGATGACGATATCGCTGCGCTCGTCGTCGACAACGGCTCCGGCATGTGCAAAGCCGGCTTCGCGGGTGACGATGCTCCCCGAGCTGTCTTCCCCTCCATCGTGGGCCGCCCTAGGCACCAGGTAAGTGACCCTTCACCTTAGGAGTGGCAACTCGGGGGTTTTTTGGGGGGCGATGCCAGTGCTGAAAACCCTGTTTCCTTCCTCAGGGTGTGATGGTGGGTATGGGTCAGAAGGACTCCTACGTGGGCGACGAGGCCCAGAGCAAGAGAGGTATCCTGACCCTGAAGTACCCCATTGAACACGGCATTGTCACCAACTGGGACGATATGGAGAAGATCTGGCACCACACCTTCTACAATGAGCTGCGTGTGGCCCCTGAGGAGCACCCTGTGCTGCTCACCGAGGCCCCTCTAAATCCTAAGGCCAACCGTGAAAAGATGACCCAGGTCAGTATCCTGGGTGACCCCCCCCTTTTTGGCCAACTTCTCAGCCACACCCTTTCTCAATTGTCTTTCTTCTGCCATTCTCCCATAGGACTCTCTTCTATGAGCTGAGTCTTCCTTGGAACTTTGCAGTTTCTGCTCTTTCCCAGATGAGGTCTTTTTTTCTCTCAATTGCCTTTCTGACTAGGTGTTTAAACCCTACAGTGTTGTGGGTGTAGGTACTAACCATGGCTGGTGTGACAAAGCTAATGAGGCTGGTGATAAAGTGGCCTTGGAGTGTGTATTCAGTAGATGCACAGTATGTCTAAATGGAGCCCCTGTCCTGAGACTCTCAGCACACTTAACTTAGCTGTGTTCTTGCACTCTTTGCATGTCTCAAATCTATCCTTACAGTCTCACCTACCCTGACTTTCTTGTGGCCTTAGGTGCTTGACAGAGAACACTTATTTTTTTCCTCTACAGATCATGTTTGAGACCTTCAACACCCCGGCCATGTACGTAGCCATCCAGGCTGTGCTGTCCCTGTACGCCTCTGGTCGTACCACTGGCATTGTGATGGACTCCGGAGACGGGGTCACCCACACTGTGCCCATCTACGAGGGCTACGCTCTCCCTCATGCCATCCTTCGTCTGGACCTGGCTGGCCGGGACCTGACAGACTACCTCATGAAGATCCTGACCGAGCGTGGCTACAGCTTCACCACCACAGCTGAGAGGGAAATTGTGCGTGACATCAAGGAGAAGCTGTGCTATGTTGCCCTAGACTTCGAGCAAGAGATGGCCACTGCTGCATCCTCTTCCTCCCTGGAGAAGAGCTATGAGCTGCCTGACGGCCAGGTCATCACTATTGGCAATGAGCGGTTCCGATGCCCTGAGGCTCTTTTCCAGCCTTCCTTCCTGGGTAAGTTAGTCTTAATTAATCCCTTTTCCAAAAGATGCCCAACTCTGGAGGCCACACAAAATCTGATCTCTCGTTTTTCCTTCAGGTATGGAATCCTGTGGAATCCATGAAACTACATTCAATTCCATCATGAAGTGTGACGTTGACATTCGTAAAGACCTCTATGCCAACACAGTGCTGTCTGGTGGTACCACCATGTACCCAGGCATTGCTGACAGGATGCAGAAGGAGATTACTGCTCTGGCTCCTAGCACCATGAAGATTAAGGTGAGCTAAGCATCCTTAGCTTGGACCCATGGGTAGGGGGTGGGCCTTGTGGTTGCCCCTTGGCTTAAGGGAAAACCCAGCTTCCAGATGCTCACGGTGTCTTGCTTTCTTCAGATCATTGCTCCTCCTGAGCGCAAGTACTCTGTGTGGATCGGTGGCTCCATCCTGGCCTCACTGTCCACCTTCCAGCAGATGTGGATCAGCAAGCAGGAGTACGATGAGTCCGGCCCCTCCATCGTGCACCGCAAATGCTTCTAGGCGGACTGTTACTAAGCTGCGTTTTACACCCTTTCTTTGACAAAACCTAACTTGCGCAGAAAAAAAATACGAGACAACATTGGCATGGCTTTATTTGTTTTTTTTTTTTTTTTTTTTTTTTTTTTTTTTTTTCTTAAAAAAATTTTTTTTAAAGTTTTGTTTTGGCGCTTTTGACTCAGGATTTAAAAACTGGAACGGTGAAGGCGACAGCAGTCGGTTGGAGCAAACATCCCCCAAAGTTCTACAATGTGGCTGAGGACTTTGATTGTACATTGTTTTTTTGTTTTTGTTTTTTTTTTTTTGGTTTTTGTTTTTTAATAGTCCTTCCAAGTATCCAAGATTTGTGGTTACAGGAAGTCCCTCACCCTCCCGAAAGCCACCCCCACTCCTAAGAGGAGGATGGCCGAGTCCATGCCCTGAGTCCACACCGGGGAAGGTGACAGCATTGCTTCTGTGTAAATTATGTACTGCAAAAATTTTTTTAAATCTTCCGCCTTAATACTTCATTTTTGTTTTTAATTTCTGAATGGTCAGCCATCGTGGCCCCCTCTTTTTTTGTCCCCCAACTTGATGTATGAAGGCTTTGGTCTCCCTGGCTATTGGTTGAGGTGTTGAGGCAGCAAGGGCTGGCCTGTACACTGACTTGAGACCATTTTAATAAAAGTGCACACCTTACAAACAGCTTGCGTCTCTGTGACTTTGCTGGGTGTGGGGAGCAGGGTGGGTGGGTGTGGGACTGTACTTGGAATTTAGGGTGAGCAGGGCCTTACCTGATAGTAAGTGTGAGGGCCAAGGGGTCATGACCTTTAATGAGGTCTTAACAAGTACCCCCCTATCTTGGGAGGGTGGGGAGTTGGAGAAGCACCCTTGACACCTAGGCCAAGTTGGCCTTAATGGGGGGGAGATCCATACCCTTTTTCCCACCTGCATAGCCTAAGGGCTGGAGGCCTCTTTCTGAATCAATAGGTGAAAGCCATCTTGGCTGCCTTTCCCTTTTCCAGAGCTGCGCCTGACTAGAAAGTTGAACCATATGGCTTTCTTCCTAGGGATGGGTATCCCTTTCCCCCCATAGTACTGTGTGAGAGCCTTAGAGTAAGGATCATTGATAAAAAGCTGCTAAAGATGGAGGAAGAAGAGGGTCATCTGAAAATCATTCCCTTTGGGGTAGAAATAACTTCCACTCAGCTCCAGCCCCTGATAATTCCTGGGCTTAGATGTTACAAGGTAACTGACAGGGATCATTAGTTTATACTACTGTGGTTGGTTCAGAATCATCATCTGCCCACCTATTTCACTCAGCTATGTGCACCTGTCAGTCCATCCAGCCATAAACCCAAACCTCTAGCCATTCAGCCTCAACCACATGGGCAACCAAACCAGATGTGCACCTGCCTTCAGGAAGTGTCCAGTATTTCACTGCACATGGAGCATGGTAAGTCTGTAGGGAAGGCAAATGCATATACACCCAGGTTTGGGGCTGGACATGGCTTAGCTGTCCAACTCCAGGGAGTGCAGAGGTAGTACTCAATACTCAGTCATAATCCTGTAGGATGTGGTCTCGGTATAGGTATCAAAGTTTAAGTGTCAGACGTGACGGATACCTGTCATCCTATCTGAGGCTGAGGCAAGGCTGAGGTCAGTTTGGACTACATAGTGAGACCTGGGTTAATGAGTCCACAAATGTGGTATTTCAGAGGTGATGCTGGAGGATGAGTCCAGCCTGGGATACACGAGACCCTGCCTCAAACAAAAGTCCTTAAACCAACCTAAATAAACTACCTCTTGGTTTAAAAAAAAAAAAGACATTTGATTTTCTTTTTTTCCAATCAGGCTAGGCATGAAAGTGCACACCTCTGATTCCAGTACTGGAGAAGAGGCAGGTGGGTGTGTGAGTTCAAGGTCAGCCTGCTCTGTGTAGTGACTTCCAGGACAGCCAGTGCCGCATAGTGAGACAAAAGAGATAAAAGGTAGAGGCCCATACATAGACCAGGGCAGACACTGGAGGAGAGTGACCAGGCTGGACAGTGCAACTGTCGGTTGAGATCCAGGTTAACTGAGGACAAAGCTGGGAGACAAAACACTACCTCCCCGTAGGACAGAACAGGCACAGGTTAGCTGCCAAGTCACCACTTGAGAAAAGGACACACCAGCAGCAGCTGATGCTCCTTCAGTCTTTGCCATTAAAGGAGCCGAGGTGTAGCCTCCGGAGTATCCTGTGCAGCCTTTGGCGCCACTCCCTTTCCTCCTGGGTCCAGCAGGCAAAGGCCAGGCTCCAACAAAGCCTGTCACTGTGCATGGCTTTTGTTTGTTTGTTTGTTTGTTTGTTTATTTGGTACTAGAGGTATCAGTACTAGAGCCTCACACATCCCAGAGGAAGTCTACCTTCAACCCTTTTCTAATTCTCCTGCCTCCAGCTCCAGAATGCTTTCCCCAATCCTCCAGTACTATAGCAACAATAGCCATAGTTCAATTGACAAAGTTCTTGCCTAGCAAACACAAAGCCCTGTGTTTGATCCTCAGCAGGAGTCGTCCAAGGTCATCCAAAGGAAGGAAGAGTGGTCTGATAAGCAACCCCCTCCACCCCCATTCTTTGCTTTCCAGAAAAGTGATTTTTTTTTTCTCTCTAATCGTCTGTCTTCTCTCCTCCATCTCCAAGAGGGCAGTTTCACCTTTACAGACTCTACCCCAGTTGGCTCTGGCTTTTTCAGGTCACTGGATCCCCTGTGAAGCAGTTCTGACCCTAATATTCACCTTTGAAGACTTGAATCTCACATTCCTCCTACAACCACCCAAGGCAGAATTCCAGATCTTCCTTCATGGAGCCCATGAAGACAACAGAGGGAACTGCTCACAATCATCAACCCTTGTGATCATGGCAAGAATTGAACACAGGCCAGGTCAAGGGGGCCATTTTAAGCACTAGAAGAAGGACAAGTGGTGGGGCCGAGAGCAAGGGTGGCCGTCCCACGGCACACTGCATCTGACCATCTAGGAGTCACTCAACAGACAGACTGGAACCATTCACAGCCCACACCACTGACTAGATCTTCACTCCACCACTTATTACCCAACAAACATGTTTGTGCGCGCGTGTGCTTGCGTGCTACAGACAGTCTCGTGCAGCACGAGCTCATAGTAAACTCAGCATATAGCTGAGACTGAATTGGGTCAGGATGGTACAGGGCTCCCATTTCAGTATGTGGGAGGTAGAAAGGAGGATCAGAAGTTCAAATTCAACCTTAGATATGTAAGACTGTGTCAAGAAAGCAGAAAAAAGCTAAGGGACAAAAAGCAGATGAAGTCTAACCATGTAGTCCTGGATGGTCTAAAACCATGTGAACCAAGCAGGCCTCTCCCTGGAGGATTCTAGGTGAGCATCCTGCACTGAGCCACATCCCCTACCAGTGAAGGTCAGTTACTCTTGGTGCTCAACTCGGTTCTACGTGGGACTTGAGTCTATTTAGATTTAGGGAAGGAAGAGTTCAGTTCTTTAGTCACACTGGTTACATTGCAACTGTTCAATAGCTCAATAGCTGGCATCTGTGGGGCTGGGAAGTAGTTTCATAGGTAAAGTTCAGCGGATAACCATGAGAAACCGAATTTGTGTACTCAGATATGTGATTCAGGCCAACTGTCAGCTTTACACAGCAGCAGACGAGAGCCTGTGTCAAACAAGGCAGAAAGTGAGGGCACACAAGTAACCTCCACATGTGCATTTATGTATGTGCATGAGCACACAAATGCACATGCGCACACACACACACAAGCTCCTTTTATTTGTTTTTTTCAAGACAGGGTTTCTCTATGTAGCCCTGGTTGCCCTGGAACTCACTCTGTAGACCAGGCTGGCCTTGAACTCAGAGATCTGCCTCTGCCTCCTGAGTGCTAGGATTAAAGTATGCACAATACGCAGCAAAAAGCTCCGTTTTGAAATCTTTTTCATTCGTTTTATGTGTAGGGTCTTACATATGACGGTAAGTAGGTATGTGTATATGTGTGTGTGTATGCATATGTGGGGGGGGGAGGGGTTAGAGGATAATTTGTGGGAGTTGGTTCTCTCCTTCCATCATGTGGGTCCTGAGACTGAATACTCAGGTCATCAAACCTGGCAGCAAGCACTTTCACCTTCTGACCCCCAGCACCTGTGCTCCCCCACATTAAAAAAAAAAGTTGATTAACTGTGTATGTGGTCTAGTGGCAAAGCACCTCCCTGGCATATATGAGTTCCTGAGTCTGTACCCAGTACTGAGGACAAAAAATATTCTCTGGAACAGTTTTTAGGCACAGACTGGAGGGAGAGCACGGAGAGTTCCCGTGTGAAGCTGTACTCATCCACCCACAGCCGCCCCCACTGCCAGCATGGGGAAGCTGGGTGCTCCGGTTGTTACAAATGATGAGTCTACATTCACTCCTCCTTTCTGGTTGGCAGTGCAGAGGCTGCAGGGTGTACTGGGGTTCCCTCTGGATGGTGTACCCCTGTAGGTTTGCACACTGCTAGTGGCCAGCTGAGCAGTGCAGGGACTGACAGTTGACTAGTTGCTGTGGCTGGAAGGATGGTTGGGCAGTTAGAGAGCACTGGCAGCTTTTTGCAAAAGATTCAGGTTTGAGTCCTACACAGTGGCTCACAACTGTAACTCCAGTCCCAGGGAGCTGACATCATCCTCTGACCTCTGTGGGCACTACATGCATGTGATATACAGATACACACTCAGGCAAGACATCCACACCCACGGAATGTTTGTCTGTGGGCATGTGCAGGGGTCTGAGGCCAGAGGAGGGTGTCAGATCTTCCGGAGCTGGAGCTACATGTGGCTGTAGGTGCTGGGAACCAAACTCAGGTTCTTCGGAAGATCAGCACATACTCTGGACTACTGAGCAATTTCTTTGGCACGACATCCTGGAAGTAATTTTTAAAAACATCTGTTTTTGAGACAGGGTCTTACTTTGTAGCTTTGGCTGGCTTGAAACTCACTATGTAGACCAGGCTGGCCTTAAATTCAAAGCGATCCACTGTGAGTTCATCTGATTCGGCACAGAACATACCCAGACACCAAATTCTCACCACAAAGAAGATTTACTACCCCGGAACGGACAATGGGCGTGGGGGGGGGGAGGGCTCCGGACTGGACAAAGAGAAGTGAGTTTTTAAGGAGAGAAGGGAGAGGTCTGTGCTAGGGTGACATAGGAAGTCCTGATTAGATATTCTGGTCACTGTAACCAAATAATGAATTTTGACTGCAGGACCTTGGGTTTTGATAGCTGGACCTTGGAGTTTTAGTCAGGAATAAGGAAGTGGCCAAATAAGGGAACAGTCCTCGATGCCTAGCTTGGCAAGACCAATACCATGTTTGCTATGCTCAGACCCGTCCTTCACACTGGGCTGGAGAGATGGCTCAGTGGTTAAGAACACTGGCTACTCTTTCAAAGGACCTAGGTTCAGTTCTCAGCAAGTGTATAGTTTCTTTAGAGTGCATTTTAATAAAAAATCTGAATTGATTTAGCAGATCTTTTATATCAAGCAGTGCATTTTGATTTCTAACTTTAGTTCTTCATGTTTAGTTTGTATAAATATTAATTATTTGGGCTAATGCATCTAGACCATGCTCAAGGTCCTGGAAATGCCAAATATGTATGTAGCCGAGGCCAATTTGGCTGCTGGGGAGTAGGGCTGAGAAGTGTCTAAGCAGATACAAAATGGAGTCAGGACAAGATGGCATTACCTTAGTCACTTGAAGACAGATCACTGTTTGCAAGTGAAGACCAGAGGACAATTTTTTTCCCTTCTACTTTTATGTGGGTTCTGAGCCACCTTGGCAGCCCAACTCTTTTTTTCTTTTTGTTTTTCCCAAGACAAGTCCTCTGTCACTGGTCTTTGTCACCAGGCTGGTGACGTCTTTGTAGTGTGTCCCAGGCTTGGCTTTTCTCAAAATGTCCTTGAGTTGGAATCCAGTCTCACAATGGGAACCTTTTCTGATTAGCTTCCTTTGTGGCATAACGTACCTCCAAGTTTGATGGCACATGTCTGTGACCCCAGCACTTGGGGACTTGGGAAGCAGAGGCAGGAGGAGCTGGAGTTGGAGGTCATCCTGAACTAAACAGTAAGCTTCAGGCCAGCTTAAACTTTGATACTCTAGCTCAACAAAATCTGGAAGGGGCTTGCAAGATTGCCCAGTGAGGAAAAACATCTTCCATGCAAGCCTAAAGATTGACTACAGCCTCTAAAAACCATGGCTGACGGAGAAAACTGACTCTCTAGCTCTGTCCTCTACCGTTTGCATGCGCTTCCTGCTGCATTGCACCAATTAATCACAAGCACAAACACAGAGATGTAGTTAAACATTAAAAAGAAACTGTTCTGTGTTGATGGTAGTGGTGGGAGATGGGGGCAGGAAGTACATTTGAGGCATGGCAGTCTTTGCCTGGTACAGTGAAAACCAGCTGAAGTCCAGGATCAGGTTCTCTCTGTGGCCCCACCCACCCCTTTCTGTGGCTTCCCAGTGCTCTAGGTTTTCTGTCTGTAGATGACAATGCTGGACTGGAGGGTCTAACCAGGGGCTTCAAACCCAGCCTTCCAGCTGTGCTCATAATTTGATTAACTTTTACAATTATTATTTTAATTATGTGTCCCAAGGAAGTAAGAAGAGTGTATTAGTTCTTCTTGGTTGTCCTGAAACACACTATGTAGACCAGGCTGGCTTCACACTCACTATATAGCCTAGAGTAATCTTGAACTGCAGGTCCGCCTGCCTCCGCTTTTTGAATCCTGAGATTGCCTCCATTTGGTTGGGTTTATATAGTGCTGAGGCCAGAACCCCAGGTTGTGTACCTGCTAGACAGAGACGCAACTGCACTATATCCCTAGCTCCTTTAAAACTCTTATCTTAATTCTAAAAACATCTGGCCTGTCTTCCTCTCTCTCTCTCTCTCTCTCTCTCTGTGCGTGTGTGCACTTGGGCAAGGTGCAGACACAGACATCAGAGGACAGCTCCCAGGGGTCAGTTCTCTTTCTAGCGTGAGCACACTCTGGATCAAACTCACTTCAGGTGGTCAGTCAAGTTCCTTTCTCTGAAAAGTCATTTCACCAGCTCTGGTAAATCATTTTTAACTAAAAACTCTGTGGAAAAATTTATTACTCATTATTCAACAAATATTTATTCGGTGTTACGACATGTAAAAGAACCAGGCAGAGACTCTGCTTAGTTATGGGGGTACAGGCAGGCGCTTACTTAGCACGCATGAAGCCTTAGGTTCAATCTTTAGTAGCGTTTTTTTTTTTTTAAAGAAAGAAAGAAAGAAGGAAAGAAGGAAAGAAAGAAAGAGAGAAAGAAAGAAAAAGATACAGTGGCCTAGGCCTAGATGGGAGGCATGGGCTGGCGGATTTCTGTGACTTGAAGGCTAGCCTGGTCTTTATAGATAATTCCAGGACAGCCAGGGCGACACAGTGAGACCTCGTCTCAAAACAAACAAAAAAGGCACAGCAAGTCTGATGGTTCATAGAGCTATTGAGAGTTATAAAGCAAGACGAGGAGTAAATTCGGGAGCATGCGCACATGAAGGTTGCTATGGTTATACAGGATACCTGAGCGCTGTGACAGATGACTTGGAGCGCGTGTGTGCAGCGCGAAGGGAAAATGCAAAGGCCTGGAGCAGGACGCATGTTGGAGTGACAGCAGGAAACTGCGAAGGTAGCTTAGAGACTAGTCATTTGTGACCTTCTGGGCGTCTCTGAACCCTGAGAGTACTTTACGCCACACCCAATATGGCTACAGCACCGTGTCCATCCGGGCGCAAGCGGAAGTACGTATGGGCGTGCGCCGCAGCCACGCCCCTTACCAGGGTCTCTGTGGAGCTGTGGCCGCGCCGGCTTTGAGCATCCCTGCGCTGGCAGGCTTGGGGACTGCGAGGCTGCATCTCCGGCGGCCAGCTCCGGAGAGGTACGACCTGCACCTCCGCTCCGGCGGCTTGGGGTCCCCTCGGTCTTCCCTCCCGACCCCGGCCTTATTCCGAGGCCCATCCTTGCCCTCTCCTACCCTTCTCCCAGGTCCTCTCCTCTCCTGACCCCATCTGTTCCCAGGCTCACAATCCCGATGGTCAGAATGGACCCGTTCACATGGCCTGCTGAATTTCCAGGCCTTTCCCCCATCTCCTTGTCTGTTGGCTCTGCTCTCGCAGCTATGGGACGCTGTCCTTCTGCTCGCGTTTTCTTGTTTGTTTTACACTGTAGCCCAGACTGGCCTGGAGCTCAGTGTGCAGCCCAAGCTGGTTTTGAATGCCTTTGTAATGCTGGCTTTACAGGTGTGCATCATCACGCGGGTTTTTCTGCGCAGCTAAGGGTAGAACCAGTGCTAGGCTGTTGTCCAGTTTACAGGCTCTAGCTGTCTTCCTGCCTCAGCCTCCTAAGTAGCAGGGACTATAGACGCACGTCGCTGTGCCTGGCTCGTGTGTGTGTGTGTGTGTGTGTGTGTGTGTGTGTGTGTGTCTGTGAACATGGGACTAAATGCACATGGAGGCCCCAAGTCAATGTTGGGTGTCCACAAGCACTCTCTACCTTAGAAAGCAGTTTTTAGTTAATCATTTTTGAGACAGAATCTCATTATGTAGACTCACAGAGATCCTCCTGCCTCTGTCCCCCAAGTGCTGGGATCAAAGGTGTGCACCACCACACCCAGCAAGTGGTTTTGTTTTGTTTATGTGAACGAGTATTTGAGTGTTTGCTTGCAAACACTCAAATGTATGCAAGCATGTATGTGTACCATGGGTGAAGTGCCCACAGAGGCCAGAAGAGAGAGTTGAACCCCTGGGACTTTAACTATAGTTAATAGTGGTTGGGAACCATCTTGTGGATGCTGAGAACTGAACCTGGCTCCTCTGTAAGAGCAGCCAATGCTCTTAACAGCTGAACCATCCTCTCTCCAGCACTTCTACCTTACGTTTTGAAACAGGGTCTCTTTGAACCTCCCTGATTCGGTTAGGCCGGCTGTCCAGGCACCGTCAGGGATTCTTTGGTGTCCGCCTATACACTGCTGAGACTACAGCCTGCAAGCTGCCACTCTGGGCTTTTAACAAGGGTACTGGGAATCCAAACTCAGGTGTTAGTGCTTGTGTGGCAGTCTCCACACTAGTAAAGCATCTCCCCAAGACCAAGAGAGACAGTTCAAGGTCATGGTAACAAAACCTGCCACCAAAACCCAGGCTGAGAACTGCCTGGCGTTTGGAAGGAACACTCAGGAGGGAGGTTGTTGGAAACCCTAAGGGCAGTTCTCTTTTTTCTGTTTGGATTTTTTGGGAGGACTGCTGACCAAGCCTGCCTTTACGTTGTAATTCTGCCTCACCCTCCTAGGTGTAGGATCACGGGGTAGTTCTCCATGTGACAACACAGGGTCTAATGAAGAAGAGAAGGGCTGGGGTTGGGCTCAGATGGATCCACATGGAAGACTAGAATCAGAGTGTCCCAGGGGCAGTGCCTGAGTCAGCATGGTGACTCTGTTTCAGTGCATGTGCATGTGTGTGGGTGCATATGCTGATGGGATTACTGGAGCGCACCACTATGCTTGGTTTTTCAAATTCTCTAGCCTGCTTTGGAGTGTCATAGTTCTAAGCCAATTACATTCCAGTTAAGCTGCCATAAGTAAATCCCTGCAGGAGCCTGCTGTCTGCCTGGAGAGCGGGTATGGCACAGAATGGCTGTGACTTGGAGTCAAGTCGGCCTGGCTCTGTGCTTTTTCTCTCAGGCAGTTAATAATAATAATAAATCCTTGATCTGGGGAGATGCTCTGCATCTCTAGCAGCCACACAACGAGCAAAGCAGGCTGGTGCATGTCTGTGTCTGATCCCATGCTGGTGGGACAGAGACAGGGGGTCCTGGGATTTGTCCGTCTAGATGAGCTCCAAAAAATAGAGACTTAGGAAGACACTCCTTGTTCACCTGGGCTTACACACATGCGCGAGTGCACACACACACACACACACACACACACACACACACATACACACACACACAGAGGGTGCAAACAAGAAAACCTTTCTATAAGGAAGGAGTAATAGTACTGTAATCCTAGCTGGCTTTTCTTTCTTCTCTCTGAACAAGGACTTGTTGGGTAGCCTTGGCTTGCCTGGAACTCAGCATGTAGACCAGGCTGGTGTGTTTTGATTGGGATGCAGTGTGCAGGAAGAGGGACCTGAGGCTGTGCTGTGCTGAGTGGAGGAATGGTCCCTAGTTCTTGCTATTTGTAAGGAGCTGGGAAGTAGCTCCAGATTAGAGCCCTCACCTGAGATTCAGGAGGCCCCACTTTTGTCCCCAGTACTGCAGATACAAAAACAGCCAGCCAACCCTTGGGAAGGGAGGCAGGAGGATCAGTCATCGAGCTGATTGGTAGCTACACAAGACCCTGTCTATCAGAAACAAAACAAAAGCAAACCTACAGTTATTGAGGCTCTTGACACCAAGCCTAAAAACTTGAATTATTATTATTATTATTATTGTTATTATTATTATTATTATTATTATTATTATTATTATTATTATTATTAGATATCAGGATTTTACTGTGTGGCTCTGGCTGTGTTAGAATTCACTGTGTAGACCAGGCTGGCCTTGAACTCACAGAGGTCTGCTTGCCTCTGCCTTCTGAGTGCTGGTGTGTGCCACTTTAATGGGTGTGTGCCACTACCTGCTGACAACTTTTTTTTTCTCTTTTTTTAGTGTGCATTTGTACATACATTTTGAGGTACATACATGAGAGCGCTGTAGTGTAATTGCCTACAGAAACCAGAAGAGACCATTTGACTCCCTAGAACTGAAGTTACAGCCAGTCAGGAGCCACACAGCATGGGTGATGGAAACTGAACTCTGGTTCTCTGCAAGAGCAGTGTGCACTTGTAACCTCTGAGCCATCTCTCCAGCCCTGACAACCTTAGCTCTGTCCCAAGCCCTACATAGTGATTAGAAAACCGACTTTCACAACTTCACAAGACGTCCTCTGACTTCCACAGGCACATGTGTACCCACTCACCCTCTCTTTCTCTCTCTCATCAGAAACATACACAGATGTAAAAATAACAGAAAAGGGAGACAGTTCAGTTTAGTTTGAACCTATGGAATTGCTCAGTGTCTTGTGTAAATTCTTGCTGTTATCTAGGTAAGTGCCTGGGAGGCAGAGTGACAGAGGTTCAGGGGTCTATGTACACTGTATGCTGTGTGTACTTTATGCTGTGTGTGGTGTGTGCTGTGTGTGGTGTGTGCACTGTATGCTGTGTGTGCTGTGTGTGGTGTGTGCACTGTATGCTGTGTGTGCTGTGTGTGGTGTGTACACTGTATGCTGTGTGTACTTTATGCTGTGTGTGGTGTATGCTGTGTGTGCTGTGTGCACTGTATGCTGTGTGTGCTGTGTGTGCTGTGTGCACTGTATGCTGTGTGTACTGTGTGCACTGTATGCTGTGTGTGGTATGTACACTGTATGCTGTGTGTGCTGTGTGCACTGTATGCTGTGTGTGCTGTGTGCACTGTATGCTGTGTGTGCTGTGTGTGGTATGTACACTGCATGCTGTGTGTGGTGTGTTCACTGTATGCTGTGTACACTGTATGCTGTGTGTGCTGTGTGCACTATATGCTGTGTGTGCTGTGTGTGCTGTGTGCACTGTATGCTGTGTGTGCTGTGTATGCACTGTGTGTTGTGTAAGCTATGTGCTGTGTGTGCTGTATGTACTGTGTGCTGTGTGCTGTATGCACTGTGTGCTGGGCCTGGTAGAACATTCTTTTTTTTTTTTTTTAAAGATTTATTTATTTATATAAGTACACTGTGGCTGTCTTCAGACACACCAGAAGGTATCAGATCTCATTACAGATGGTTGTGAGCCACCATGTGGTTGCTGGGATTTGAACTCAGGACCTTTGGAAGAGCAGCTGGTGCTTTTAACCTCTGAGCCATCTCTCCAGCCCCTGGTAGAACATTCTTGTGATCCCAGAACTTAGGAAGTGGAGACAGAAGGATCAGGAGTCCAGGGTCATCTTTGGCTTGTGGTCAGTTTCAGTTTTGGCTACATGAGACACTGTCAAGAAGGAAAGAAGGCAGGCAGGAAGGAAAAGGGAGTAGAGTGATTGTGGAAGTCAGGCATGGTGGCTCACGTGTATTTCCCCAGAACCATGTTCAAGCTTGGGCTGGACTATATAGCAAGTTCAAGGCCAACCTAGGCTACAAGCAGTCTCTGTCTTAATACTCAGGAAACGCCAGAACCCTCAGGCCTTGGTTGAAAATGGCTGTCAGTTGTTCTTTCTCACCTTGCTTCCTGGTTTGCAGCTCTAAGGGATTCTGGGGAACTCTGTGTTCTCTGCTGTGGGGTTGCAGTCCTGTCCCCGAATCCCCAGTGCTGGGATTCCAGACACAGGCTATCTTACACAGCTTTTTATGTGGGTGTTGGGGATCCAGACTTGGGTCTTTCTGCTTGTTTAGTTAGCATCTAAAGGCTGATGCACCCCTCCGTCTGTCGTCTCTTACTTCCAGGACATGTCCAATGATGATGAGGCAGCGGCTGAGGCAGTGGCAGAGGCAGCGGGTGACACCCACCTGCTTGGCTTCTCTGATGAGATCCTCCTACATATCCTGAGCCATGTCCCCAGCACAGACCTGGTTCTCAATGTGCGGCGCACCTGCAGGAAGCTCGCAGCCCTGTGCCTGGACAAGAGCCTGGTGCACACGGTGCTGCTGCAGAAGGATTACCAGGTGAGGCCGGGTGGGCAGGAGGGCAGGATCAACCAGGTACCTGCGTGTGGGGACCAGTGGCAGACATTGATGTTTACACAGAAGACTGTGTGGTTGGGAATGGTCTTAGAGATACTCCTGAGTGTCAGAGCCAGGGTGGAAAAGGGTAGGTGTT
The DNA here is from genome assembly GCF_963924665.1 of Micromys minutus. Lineage (NCBI taxonomy): Eukaryota > Metazoa > Chordata > Mammalia > Rodentia > Muridae > Micromys > Micromys minutus. The sequence continues at coordinate 2,275,974 of NC_137964.1, read as the reverse complement.
GTGCCCTGTGGCAGTGGGGGTAATGCATGTGATGGAGTTCTGGGAGGGAGAGCCTGGGCCCCAGATGCAGGGATCAGTGGGAGGCCTTCAGTGTAGGCACTGCAGGGTGGAGCTGCTGCACCACAGGAAGGTCTCTGTGGAGTGGCACAGCAGGTGACAGACACAGTGACATTGCTGGAGAAGGGTTGAAGTCTCTGATCAACTGAGATACTAGCCAGACACATGTAGTCTCAGCACTCAGGAGGCTGAAGCAAGATACTCCTGGCTCAGGCCAGGTTAGTCACAGACAGAGAGGTGTGCCTGATGGTGGCATGTGCCTAAAGTTCCAGCACTCAGGAGCTGAGGTAGAAGGGTCTATAAGTTCAAGGCCAGATGATCTACAGGGTTCCAGGTCAGCCAAGGCTACACAGTGACACCCTGTCTTTAAAAAAATACAACAGCATGCCTTGACGTGGTGGTACATGCCTTTAGTCCCAGCACTCGGGTGACAGAGGCAGGCAGATCTCTGATCTACAGAACAAGTTCCATGACAGCAGGGCTACACAGAGAAACTGTCTCAAAACCAAACAAAGAAAAACCTAAGCTTTTAAAAAGCTAGTTATTTTTAGATGTATGTGTGCCCCTGCATGAATTCTTGTAGCCAGAGGCATCAAGTGCCCCTGGAGCTGGAGTTCCAGGCAGTTATGAACCATGTGATGTGTGCTGGGAACTGACTTAGGTCCTTCAGAAGAGCAGCCCATACACTGAGTCATCCCTCCATCCCTAACTATAGCTTTTAACAAGCAGCTGCGTCTCTTGTTCTTTTATTTTTCTTGAGATTGGCTTTCCCTGTGGCTTGGCTTTTTGCTTGGCTATTCTGCAACTCCCTCTGTAGACCAGGCTGGCCTCAAACTCAGAGATCCGCCTGCCTCTGCCTCCCCAGTGCTGGGATGAAAGGCGTGTGCCAACACTACCCAGTTTGTTTTTCTTTTTGAAATAAGTGGAGTACTCCAGGCTGTGCAGCTCTGTAGCCCGAATGGATGCTACATCTGTAATGCTCCTGTCTCAGCCTCCGGAGTGTTGTAATGACTGGCATGTGTCACCAGGGCCTGGCTAGCGAACATCTTCATGGGGGGGGGGGTCTCTTGACTGCTGGCAGTGATAGGTGTCTGGAAGAGGAAGGGTGGGCCACTCTCCTGAGAAGGAGTGACAAGTAGCCAGGGACACTTGTCTCTCCTGCCCTGTCCCCATTCTGCAGGCCAATGAGGAGAAGGTAAAGCAGCTGGTGAAGGAGATTGGCCGGGAGATCCAGCAGCTGAACATGGCCGGCTGCTACTGGTTGTCCGGCTCCACCATCGAGCACGTGGCCCGCTGTCGCAGCCTGGTGAAGGTGAACCTGTCAGGTTGTCACCTCACCTCACTGCGGCTGTCCAGGGTGCTCTCAGCCCTGCAGCACCTGCGCTCCCTGGCCATTGATGTGAACCCCGGCTTCGACGCCAGCCAGCTGAGCAGTGAGTGCAAGGCCACGCTGAGCCGCGTGCAGGAGCTCAAGCAGACACTCTTCACGCCATCCTACGGTGTGGTGCCCTGCTGCGCCAGCCTGCAGAAGCTGCTGCTCTACTTTGAGATCTTAGACCGCACCCGTGAGGGTGCTGTCCTCTCGGGCCAGCTCATGGTGGGCCAGAGCAACGTGCCGCACTACCAGAACCTGCGTGTCTTCTATGCACGCCTGGCCCCTGGCTACATCAACCAGGAGGTGGTGAGACTCTACCTCGCTGTGCTCAGCGACCGCACGCCTGAGAACCTGCACGCCTTCCTCATCTCCGTCCCTGGCAGCTTTGCAGAGAGCGGGGCCACCAAAAACCTTTTGGACTCCATGGCCCGCAATGTGGCCCTGGATGCCCTACAGCTGCCCAAGTCCTGGCTGAATGGCTCCACCCTCCTCCAGCATATGAAATTCAACAATCCCTTCTACTTCAGCTTCAGCCGGTGCACGCTGTCAGGCAGTCACCTGATCCAGCGGCTCATCAATGGGGGGAAGGACCTGCGCAGCCTGGCCAGCCTCAACCTCAGCGGCTGCGTGCATTGCCTGTCTGCGGACTCGCTGCTGCGTAAGGCGGAGGACGACATTGACAGCAGCATCCTGGAGGCGCTGGTGGAGTCCTGCTGCAACCTGCACCACCTCAATCTCTCAGCTGCTCATCACCACAGCTCCGACGGCCTGGGCCGCCACCTCTGCCAGCTCCTGGCTCGGCTCTGCCACCTGCGTTCTCTGTCCCTGCCTGTCTGCTCTGTGGCTGACTCGGCACCCAGGCCTGACCGTGCGCCCGCCCCACCGGCCATGCATGCAGTACCGCGTGGCTTTGGCAAGAAGGTGCGCATTGGGGTGCAGACCTGTCCTAACCCCTTTGTGGGCCAGTCAGCCCCACAGCCTGCCTCTGTGTTCTGGTCTCTGCTGAAGAAGCTCCCGTTTCTGGAGCACCTGGAACTGATCGGGTCCAACTTCTCCTCAGCCATGCCCCGCAATGAGCCTGCCATCCGCAATTCCCTTCCACCCTGCAGTCGCGCACAGAGCGTGGGGGACTCAGAGGTCGCTGCCATTGGCCAGCTGACCTTCCTGCGGCACCTGACACTAGCCCAACTGCCAGGCTTGCTGACGGGCTCTGGATTGGTGAGCATTGGCCTGCAGTGCCAGCAGTTGCAGTCCCTGTCGCTGGCCAACCTGGGCATGATGGGGAAGGTGGTGTACATGCCTGCTCTTGCCGACATGCTGAAGCACTGCAAGCGGCTGAAGGACTTGAGGTGAGGGGCTGAGGTGAGGGGTGGGGTCCGTTGGGACAGCAGCCAGTGCTCTAACCATTGGACTGTCTCTCCAGGTCTGTGCCCCATTCTCCTCACCTGTGTTTTGAGACAAGGTCTCACTATGTCGCCCTGGCTGGCCTGGAACTTACTATATAGAGCAGGCTGGCTTTGGAGCCACAGATTTCCCATGATTCTGCCTCCTGAGTGCCGGGATTAAAGGAGAGCTCCACTCTACCTAGCCCTAGATTTTATCATTATTACCATGTGGGGGTGCATGTGCCAGTTTACATGTGGAGGCCAGAAGGCAAGTGCGTGGGGCTCAGCCCTCCCTCCTTTACATGGGTTCTGAGGGTTGACTGTAGCCATTAGATGTCCCCAGCACATGCTCTTACCTAACCCTGAGCCACCTCGCTCTTCCACACCTCATTTCCTCAGACAGGATGCCTCACTAAACCTGAAGCTGGTCACTTTGGCTGGCTAGTAGCTTCCTGGGGGATAGAGACATGTGTGGCCTGCCTGGGTCTTATGTGGTTGCTGGGGATTTGAACTCAGTTTTTAATATTTGCTAGAAAGCACTCTTACCCACTGAGCCATCTCTCAAGGCCCCTCCCAGTGATTCTTGGAGGGTGTGTGGAAGTTGGCTAGGGGCTTCAAGACTAAGGTGTACTGGATGTCTGATAGCGTGCGATCCGAGCTCCACAGCAGCTTGGGTTGTATTAGCAAGACCCTTCCTCAGCAAAGACAGAAGCATGGAGCAGGTGACAGTGACCCAACCTCCTTGATTCAGAGCAGCCAGGGCACTGCAGGAGGCAGGAGGGGAGAAGGAGATGGGGACCAGAGCAGGCTGTGCAAACAGATTATCGTGGAAAGGAACTCAGACCTCGGAGTGGTTGCCTTGAGGCGGGTTCATGACCTATCCTGGAAAGTGGGTGGAAACAGAACACATAGGCCTCAGAGGACCCTGCCATGGCCATTGTCCTTAAGCATCACAGGTTCAAGACCTGCTTGGGACAGTGAGCCTAAGGCCAGCCTGGACAACTTAGGAAGATCCTGTGTTGAAATAAAATCTTTACGAAAGGGTTGAGATGCAGCTTGGTAGCAGAGTACTTAGCATGCTCAGGACTCTGGGTCTAATTCCTAGTACAGAATTCCTGCTGTTTCCAGAGCCAAGCATGGGATGCATGCCCACTGAACACACCAGAAGGTCAGGGATGACCTTCATCACCCAGCCATTAAAGGAGAAGAGTTTAGGACTACTTGGGAAGCAGAGGCAGGTGGGTCTCTGTGAGTTTGAGGCCAGCCTGGTTTAGTGAGTTCTAAGCCAACCAGGGCTACATAATAAGACCCTGTATGAAAAAACTGTTTAACAAAAGAGCAGGGGGAGGACTCGTCTCTCTTTTGTGGTGGTTCTGCAAATAGAACATACGTTTTGTTCTTCTACCACTGAGCCACAGTTCAAGCTTCATACTGGTGATTCTAGGCAGGGGCTCTACCACTGAGCCACACCCCAGCCCCTCACTGGGGGATTCTAGGCAGGGGCTCTACCACTGAGCCACACCCCAGCCTCTCACTGGGGGATTCTAGGCAGGGGCTCTACCACTGAGCCACACCCCAGCCCCTCACTGGGGGACTCTAGGCAGGTATTCTACCACTGAGCCACACCTCAGCCCCCCTTACTGGGGGATTCTAGGCAGGGGCTCTACCACTGAGCCACACCTCCTAGCCCTTGGATTTTTAAATAATTTTTATTTATTTTATTTATATAAGTACACTGTAGCTGTCTTCAGACACACAAGAAGAGGGCATCAGATCTTATTATAGATGGTTGTGAGCCACCATGTAGTTACTGGGATTTGAACTCAGGACCTCTGGAAGAGTAGTCAGTGCTCTTAACCATTGAGCCATCTCTCCAGCCTAGTCCTTGGATTGTTGAGATAGGTTCTCTCTAGCCTAAGGTGGTCTCTAATTGGTGGTCTTCTTACCTCATGTGTAATTACAGGCCTGCACCCCCACAAACAGTGAGGGCCTTGCATATTTTAGGGAAGCAAAGCGCCCGCTCCACCACTGAGCTCTGTCTCCAGCTCTCTTTAAGCAAGTTGCTTGGGCTTATTTTGAACTCACTGTCATCCAGGAAGGCATTGAACTCCTGATCCTCCTACCTCAGCCTCCAGAGCGTCTGGGATTACAGGTGTGGCCCATCATGCCTAAATTGTAAGCATTCCTTCTTTTCTTCTGGGACAGTGTCTTGTGTGTCCTAAGCTGGCCTCATAACTTTCCCTGTAGCTAAGGATGACGAACTTGTGATTACTTTGTCTCTGCATCTCCATTCTGGGAGTATAGTGTGCTTTACCATACTAGGTTATAAAGGACATATATATGTCCCTGCTTCTGGGCAGGCAAGAGGCCGTAGGAGTTAAGAATTCTGCCAGTCCATTGGTGTTAGTGGGTGGGTGGAGGCTCCGGTGAGGGCTCAAAGTCATCCCTTAGCCTAAAGGGTCTTGTATGCTGCGGTCACTCTCTAGTGCGGTTACTGTTTCTTTGGTGCCTGACTTATTTAGGGTTTCTATTACCTTGGTTACCACCAGCCCAAGAAGGGGACCACCAGTCACTAAAAACAGCCCCACAGGCATGTCTGCTTACAGCTGGATCTTACAGAAGCATCTGCTCAATTGAGGTTCCTCCTCGCAGATAACTCTAGCTCGTGTCAGGTTGATATAAAATGATCCAGCACAGGGCTGTGCTGAGGGCCTGGCCCGAAGCTGACCTTTCCCCCACAGTATCCATGGATGCTGATGTTGAATCAGAAGCAGGAAGCATCATATCTGTCAGTCCAAGTCAGGACCCACAAGGGAAGACTGAGGGAGGACAGGGCGTATCCTGTGCATCTTGCTCTCCTCCTGGCTTCAGTCTGAAGCTGGTCCTGGGCTGCTCACTTCCTTAGCTGCCTGGCTAGCCTGCGGGCTCTGCGTTCTCATGCTGAGGCTGCCTAGGTCCAAAGCCTCTGTGTTTTCTGCCCCATCTGGTCACCTACTCTGCTGCTCCAGCTTGATGTTCAGCTGAGCAGATCCACAGCCCAGGCTGTCCCGGTAGACAGGGCTGGTATCCATGACTGGGTGTCTGTATGCATGGGTCTGTGCCTTCCCACTGTGCTTACCTTAGGCACCTGCCTGCGGGCTTTCCTGTTCTCCCAGTTTAGAGGTCCCAGTCAGTTGATTGTGGTGGCTCCCAAGTCTGATAGACACCACAAAGGAAGCAGAGGGAAAGGGATAGACAGAGACACTGACTACAGGGATACCTCAAGAGGCTAAGGCTGGGGGTTTGCCTTCAGTTCAAGGTCAGCCTGGGCTAGAGTAAGACCTTGTCTTTAAAAGCAACAACAGCCCCCACCCCAACAAACAAAACAACAAACCAACCAGATATAGAAACTGCATACCTGCCTGACAGCCCAGCACTCTGGGGGCAGAGGCAGTTCAGGGTTATTCTTGGCTTCATAGTTGACTTTGAAGTCAGCCTGGGCTACACAGACCCTGTGTTAGCAACAACAAAAACAAGACAGATGTAAGTAGCACTGGGCTCCTGTCTGCATGGTGCCACCACCCATGGCAGCCGCCCCTCCTCCCTCACATCTGCCTTCCGCATTTCCCAGGCCTACAGATGGATGCCTTCCTCCCTGGCTGCATCCGGGTCATCGGGCCTCCCTTCATTTCCTCTGCTTCCTTTGTGGTGTCTCTCACACACCTCTGTCTTCCTGTGCCTGGCCTGTCACACCCCTGGCCTTTCCTGAAGCCACAGTTGGTGCATGCTTGTTCATTGTTAGAGATGCTGACTGAGTGAGAAGCCCAGTCTTGGGTTTCCATCTCTAGTACCGTATATCGTGGTGTACTAGCATACCTGCAAAACCAGCGCCGGAGGATGACGCCTCTGCAGGGCCGCTGCTGTTGCCTACTTCCTCTGGTTTTATAAATTCAGGAACCCAGGGGAGCCAAGATCTTTCTAAATCATGCTGTCCTGCTGCCCCGTCACCCCCCCCCCCCCGCCACGTTTGTTTTCCGTCTATCAAGCCTTGTCTTTTCGACTTAGGAGTGGTGGTGAACACCTATAATCCCAGCTCTCAGGGGGCTGAACTATGAAGTGTTCTAGGCCAGCCTGGGCTATATATTGACTTGTTCCTGAGAACCATCCTTTCCAGAGGCAGGACCGTGTGTGCATCATGGGAGTCCTGCAGGACTGGAGATGAATTTGTCTTGTAGGTCTTCCCAAGAGCTTGATCATCGTTCATGTGACATCTCTGCCTGTGCCCGTAGCCACAGAACTGTGCTGTGTAAGGTACTGCCTGTTCTGAAACAAACACAGGCTTCCAGAACACAGCCAAATGGCCCCATTCCTCTGGACTGCTGCCTTCTGAGGCAGGCGAGCCCAGAGATGCTGCAGCAGGTGGCAAGAGAGCTGTAGGCTCAGGAGGCTTTGTGTGTGCTGGGCCTGCTCCCTGAGGCTGTGGGGACTGCAGGGTGGGGCAGGGTCCTGGTAGCTGCCACCTCCACCTCAGCCTACCGTGAACCTGAGCTGGTACCAGCCTGGCTCCCCGTGGGGTGGAGGTGCCACAAGGACAGGTCGTTTGGGTGGAGGTTTGGAGTGGGCCCCTATGGCGAGAGGATCATGTGTCCGGCAGAAAAGGGTCGCCACCTTTCCCACGACTGGAGGTGGCATATTGCCCTGAGTGGTGGAAGCAAGAGCCACTGGAGCCAGGCCTGGCACTCTTGGGCACCTTTGAGCTGTGCTTCTGCATCCTGTCTGGCTCAGTCATCCCAGAGAGCAGCATGGCCTTGCGGACTGGTAGTTTGAGCCAGTGAGAAGGAGTGGAGTTAGAATGAGGTCCGGTCTTGGTGGAGCCCATCTCCTTGTTCTCTGCCTACTCTCAGATGTCTCAGACGGCACCCACATTAGGTCAGTTGTCCAGCTGGTGCTAACCAGCCTTGTTCACGGGGGAGAGGGTAGGTGAGAGTCTGACCTCTGTGACAGAAGACACCTTTCAGGGCAAGGTTCTCTAAGTGGCCATCTACTTAGAAAAAGGGTTGAAAGTATCTATGGGACACACGTAATTTGGCCTAGGGTGATACCTGGGCTTTAGTGCAAGTCCATACTGCCACCTAGTGGTAGAACTGGCAACTGCGGCCTGGTGCTGGGCTTCTATCCCCTGCTGTTGGAAGCATTGGGGATGGTGCAGACGGATGGGGACCCATACACATAAACACACACACTCTGCTGTTCGTGACGCTGCTTTCCTCCTGCCTGCCACCTTCACACCCTATAGGGAAGCCCTTGGGAAGCTGAGACAGAAGGAAACTAAATTCAAGGCTGGCCAGGGTAGCCGAGTGAGACCCTATCTAAGATTTAAAAACTAAAGGACTGGACACACAGTTCCGTGGTGGAGTGCTTGCCTGGCATGTGCAAGGCCTAAGTTCAGTTCCCAGCGTTGAAAATAAAATCTGGGTGGCCGCGGTATGCACCCTTGAACCCAGCACTCAGGAGGCAGAGGCAGGTGGATCTCTGAGTTTGAGGCCAGGGGAGGTTAAGAGCATGTACCACTCTTCCTGAGGACCCAGAAATCCAGTTCCAGGGGACCTGACAGCATCTTCTGCCCTCCTTGGGTACATACACGCAGGAATTCACACACATTTGTATAAAATATAAATGAATAAGTCTTTTTAAAAAAAAAATTAAAACGGGTGGGGACAGGTTCAAAATTCCAGTGTGAATGTGTGTTACTTGGGGCTCTACAGATGTAGGCAACTGGTGTGCTTGAAGGGAAAAAGCCACCTGGCCACTTCTGTAGCCTCAAGAGTCTGTTCCTTGTGTCTAAGAATGATAGTCTCCCTTACATGGAGCCTGTATGGTGAGGCCTGTCCTCCGGGCCGATGACAGGGGGCCGATGCTGGCCTCACAGCAGCCCTCTGGACTTCCACTTTCTTCTGCCTTCCTTGGCTGACCTGTCTCTGCCATCAGACTGGCTCCTCGGGGTAGGCACGTGCACATGTGAGTCCCCATCAGGCCAGCAGGTGTGGCGGCATGAGACTGGGGGGTGGGGGGATGACACATTCTAAAGACAGTGCGTGCTGGCAGGTCTGTAGGTAGTGGCTAGCCTCCCTCATCCCCGGAGTTAAGTTCTTCTTGAGACCCGAGTCCCCAGATCTCACGGCCATCTCTCTGCAGGCTGGAGCAGCCCTATTTCAATGCCAACGCGCAGTTCTTCCAGGCGCTGGGCCAGTGCTCGTCTCTGCAGCGCCTGTGCCTGGTGTCCCGCAGCGGCACCCTGCAGCCGGATGCCGTGTTGGCTTTTATGGCCCGTTGCCTGCAAGTTGTCATGTGTCACATGTTCACCGGAGAATCCCTCACAACCTGCAAGAGCCTGCAGCAGTCGCTCCTCCGGAGGTGAGTGGCCTGTGGCCGGGAGGTCCCGGTACCGCCGTCCCCAGGACCTAGTGTCCTCAGCCCATTATTGACTTTGGGGAGATGGAGCACTAGATTCCAGCAGCATGATCAGAGGGCCTGGTCTCCTGCAGGTGACTCATTCCCATAGATAGTCTCTGGTCTCAGCCACATGGAAGGCTGAGACAAAAAGAGCCCAGGAGTTTAGGGCTAGCCTCAGCTACAGAGTTTATCCTGGAGTCTGGCAGCTGAAGATTTTTTGTACACTGTGTCTGATGAGGGCCCAAGAAGGACTTCCTGATCCTCCCCTCATTATTATAAAGCTGGACTCCCAGCCACTCAGAAGGCCGAGGCAGAATTGGGAATTTGGTCTACATGATGAATTCAAGGCCAGCTTGGTCTATACAGCAAGACCATTTGAACAAGCAAGTTTAGCTTAGTTGGTAGAGTGCTTGTCCAGCAGACACCAAGCCCTGGGGTCAGTTCTTACGGCATGGGGCTAGAGAGATGACTCAGAAGTCATCTTACTGTAGCTTAGACATGTCAGCACCCCAGAGGCAGAGGCCAGCCTGGTCTACAGATTAAGTTCTGAGACAGCCAGACTGTCTCATGGCCTCTCCTGGACACTTTGGGCAACTATATAGATGTGGTGCACATAAGCTAATGTGGGCACACATAACTCGCGCACGCATACATACACATACATACATAAACCTCAGTCTCTGTAGTACCACAGATGTGCTGGCACGTGCTTAGAATCCCAGCACTTGATGATGGAGGCAGAATTCAAGGTCCTCCCCTACTATATGATAAGTTTGAGGTTAGCCTGGGCTACATGAGACCCTGTCTTAATATGTAAGTCAAGAGAGTTGCTGGTCTGAGGAAGCCCTTCAGGGCAAGTGAGAGTCCTGGCCCAGGTTAACACAAAACCTTTCGCTCTGCTTTTGCTGGCAGCCTCGGGGCTGGGCAGAGCTCTAGAGACTGGCGGAGAGGCTGTTCTGCAGAGGCCTCTGCTGTTGCCTTGCCATCTGCAGGGCGGTGGCTCTGCTGCAGACCCCTCCCCCACCGGGACAGTAGCCTTTCCAGGTCTTCAGTCAGCCCAGCTGTGCAGGGCGCTGAGCTGCAGGCATCCAGCAGGTGGCAGTGTCGCTCTTGGCAGCCAGCCGCCCAGTTCCGGGTTGTCTGTAAGAAGTGTCCTTTTTCCTGAAGCTTCTTTTGTTTAAAGAACTTTTTTTTTAGACAGGGATTTTTGTTGCTCGGGCTGGCCTTGAGCCCATTGCGATGCTGGGGATGACTTCAGCTCTGCGTCCTCAGGTCTCTGTCTCCTGGGCTCAGGGATTAGAGGCAAATGACAGCACTTGTGGGGTAGCCCAGGCTGGCTGGCTGTAAGTTTGTAGCAATCCTCCTGTTTTAGCCACACAGAGCAGCACCAGATTCTCTGCTTTTTTTGCCTGGAGGCCTCAGGGAAGTGCTGAACTCCACTCTTGAACTCCAGCCACTCACCCAGCAGTGTGGAGGTTTCAGCCAACAAGGCTGGGGTCCCTTCCTCTCTGCGATGCCGGCTCCTGGCTGGATCACACTTCCTGTCTGTCCCTGTGCCAGCCTCTGCTACTGCCTCAGGTCTCTGGGCAGCTGCTTCTTTCTCACCCTTCCATATCTTGATTTTGTGGTTTTGATGCCAAGATGCTCAGGCCCTTCATAGTTTGGGTTTTGGATTTGGCTTCTTCTACCTCACAGGAAGTACTGGATTCAGGTTTCCTGTGTCTAATGCCATGTACAGTGTAGTGGACTACATTCGTCCTTCATGTTTTATGTTCCATGTCTCTCTCTCTCTCTCTCTTATTTTTAAATAATGTCTCAAGTAGCCCAGGATAGCCACTAACACAGTGAAGACTAACTTTAACCTTTGATACCCCCTTCTCTACGTCTCCTTTTGTCATTTCAGGCAAGTGCTGCCACGTTAGATTTATGCTGTGCTGGGGCCTGGAAGTGTCAGGCAAATACTCTGCTGGCTGAACCATGTCTCAGCCTTGGGATTTTCTGTTTTTTGGTGCCAGCCATTCTGGGCATTGGCATCTCAACCCTCCCCAGTACTAGGATGACATGGATGTGCCACCATTCCAGCTCCTTGTCTCTCCTTTTTCACCATGCAGCCCCTGTGGGTGTGAGATTGGGTTCTTCTGCAAGTCCCTCCCCCTATTTGGGCCTCTTTGGCCTTTTGAGGTCAGAATTGAGCATCTGAGGACCAGACTCAGTGACAGAGGTTTTTGGAGGACCCTGGGGTTTTGTGACCTCCCAGGATGGTGAGCAGAGACATATCCCTGCCCAACGATCAGAGTTCCACTTTACCCCATGTTCACACACCTCAGCATTGCTCCTGTCCAGTTTCCTGTCTTCCACAGAAGCTTGTGCTAGTCCACCTCACGCCTGGTTGCCTTGCCTACTGTGTCTTCCCACAGCACTGGTGAGCAGGGTCTGGGCCCCAGCATGTGGCTCTGATAAGCCCACCCTGGACTTCTCTTCCCTGCCTCTGCTTCAAACTCAGCAGGTCCACTGCTTCCTTAGGCTCTCCCACTTGGCCCTGCAGTCCCTGGGAATGGGGAGGATCCTGTGTCATCTGGTCTCATGGTTTCTAGTGAAAGCTGGTCACCATGGCACTGTGGAGCTTGAGCCCGTACCATGTCTCACCAACCTTGAGACCCTGAATCTCCTCCCAACGTTGTCTCTGGGGAGAGCAGCCTCATCTTCTAGGCACAGCTGGAACCTTCCTGTGACAGACCCCCTCCCTGCCTGCCCTGGATGACATGGGACCACTGCCAATCACCCCACCCGGTGCCATCTTCCCTGAGGGTTCACATTGGCTTCCCAGCTTTCCTCTTCATGTCTGCCTGTTGCCACATGGCTTAGGCATGACCGTGTAAATCACACGTAGGACTTTTCCAGGTCCTGTCTCCTCCCTGCAGCAGGGCCTGAGCCCAGAAGCATGTGTGATGGCCCTGGCGCCACCCCAGACAGTAGCAAAGTGAAGGTGAGGGCCGCTGCCCGCCTGGAGCAGTCCAGACCTGACATCTGTGAGTCTTTGGTAATGCCACACAGCCTCCGGCCTGAAGATCCGGGCGCTGTTTTCCAGCTCCTCTCAGAGGTCCTCTCCTTTTCAGCTAATGTGACAGAGGTCTGCTGTCTACTGTGGTGACCATGTCATTCTCTTGAGGCCCAGTTGGCACTGCCTTCCCACGTGGGATCTTAAAGTGTGTTTGTGGCCTGTCACCATATGCTGGGGCATATGGCCCTGGAAGGCCAACTAACTGGCTGCCCCAGCCCCCGTGGTGCTCTATATAGACATGGGGCCCTTTCCCTAAGTTTCCAGCTTGTCAGAACCATTGATAACAGCTCGCCCTCTGCTGCTTCACTCTGGCAAACTCTGGCCCACAACAGCCTCGGGGGCCACACTCAAGGCTGGGTGCCCACATGTGATTCTCCATGTCAGGAAAGCAGAGCTTGTGTCTGGTCTGCAGACGTGCAGAGAAGTGGTCCCAGATGGAGCAGGGGATTGCTTAAGTCTAACTAACGCCAAGAGCTCTAGACTCAGTTTCAAAGAATGGAATTGGGCTGGGATGAGGCCTGGTCAGTAGAGGGCTTGCCTGGCATGCACAGGGCCCTAGGCTCCACCCCAGCATGGCACAAACTGGGCATTGTGGTCAGGTTTGTAATCCTAGCACTTGAGAGGTGGGGGCAAGAGGATCCAAAGTTCGAGGCCAGTCTGGGAAGCCCGAAGTGTTAAAGCCTGTCTCAGAACAGCGAAAAAATAGCAGACATGAAGAGAATGGGCTCTTGTGACGAGTCGCAGCCACTGTTCCTCAGCCCGCGTGGCTTCCGTAGGATGCGTGTGGCATATGGGAGCTGCCCAGCTCAACACTGCTCTGTGGCAGCTCTCGATCTGGCTGTCAGTGCGGAAGGTGTTTCCCGATTTGGGGCTTCCAGGGCTGCTAACAGGAGCTCTGTGGGCAGAGAGGCACTGACTGAACGTCAGGCCTTCTCCACACCTCAACTCATCCCAAGTGACTTCTGCTTCTGTCTCCCTCTAGTCCTGGCTGTCCTGGAGTGTGTAGATCAGGCTGGTCTTGAGCTCACAGAGATCCTCCTGCCTCTGCCTCCTGAGTGCTGAGATCAAAGGTGTGCACTACCATGGCCACCTTGTTTTTGTTTTGAGACAGGGCTTTGTGTAGTTCAAGTAAATGTTAAACCCTGTTGTGGTAATTATTAAAATGTGACTTTTTACCCCACAATAGTGCCTGAACCATTAGGGCCACATGGCAGCCACACGGTCCAAGAGCTGCCCTCTCCATGAGGTCCCCTAGGCGGGAAGTTACCACACTTGGCACACACACATCATGTTGGGCAACAGAGCCAGATCTGCAGGCTCCAGCTGCCTCTCAGCCATTGCTCTCACACACTGTCCTCCACAGCCCGGTAAAATCATGACTCAACAATCAATGATTTATCAATCAGATTTATATGTTAAATTCTCAGTCCACAATACTCCCACACAATAAGCTTACAAACATTTCACAAAGATGTGAACCACCCATCTACATAAAACAAATTGACCTATAGAAACCCTTGAAAATATTCATATTTACCTATCATCAATTAAGATCACCTGGGTCCAAATCCTCTTTTGCCGGCTCCATGTTGATTCTTCTCCTTCCTTTTCTCCCCCGCCTTACTAAAACTTTATTCCCACCCCACTCTCTACCATTCAATCATTATCACCTTGACCTAACCAATGCCAGCCCTCACCCGCATATAGATATCAAGCTACAAAACCCAGTATGTAGCCGAGAGTGAGCTGCACTTCTGGCCCCTGCTTTCGTCTCCTGAGTGCTGGGACTACAGAAACACACCTGGTTGACAAAGGCTTTGATTTCAGGACACTAGGCTGCCATTTACCTACTGAGCATGCCCAGCCTGGCAGGAACTGTAATCTTCTCTATAGCTCCATATTGTGTGCATGAGTGTTTTGCCTTCATATATATCTGTGTATCATGTGCGTACTTGGTGCAGACAGAGTTCAGAAGAGGGAGTTGGAGCTCCTAGGACTGGAGAGCTGTGTGTGCTGGGAACCGAAGCCGGGGGCTCTGTATGAGCAGCCTGTGCTCTTCCCTGAGACACTGGAGTCCAGCTTCAGCCCCGGCTCACACCGCTTTCTGGCTCCGGGAGTCAGATGGCTTAGAGTGGGCATTCCCATGTCTCACTCTGCCTTCCCAGCTGTGTCCTCAGCCCCCCGCATCCCTGTTAATGGCTGATGTCTGCTTCAGTTTCCAGGCTGAGAGGCCCGCGTTGAACGTCATCATCTTCCCCCTGCTCCACGAGGGCCTGACCGATGTTATCCGAGACGTCCCCATGGTACACCTGGACGAGATCACCTTGTTCAAAAGCAGAGTGGCTGAGGAACCACCGAACCTGTGGTGGTGAGAGGGCCCCGCCCCGCCCCGCCCACCTCTCCTGCCAGCGGAGCCTTTTTGTGTCTGAGTTTCCACAAGGGTGCAAGGAGCCAGCAGACAGTGGGGCCTTGTTTCCTCACAGGAAGAAAGTTTCCAGTTCTCCTGAGACACTCACCCCAGCTCCCTGGGTTTATCTCTTTCATTCTTAGGAGTACTTGGGCTCAGTGACAAGAAGTAATCTGGCCAGCCATGGATGAGTGGGCTGTGGATGAGCCAGGCTGGCCTTCAGGGCCTGGCCTTGTGCCCCGGTCCACTCACCTGCTTTAGCCCGGCTCTGCTGCTTTGTCCATGATCATCTACAGTTGAGCTCAGTAATGTGGCTGCGCCCACATGGAATCGGTGGGTTGGCCTGTCACTGTGAGATGTGCTAATGACATTTGTGAACCTGTGGCTCCTTTTCCTATGGAGATACATTTAGGACTTGGTCCAGTCGCAGAGCACTCTCCCAGTGTGTACGAGGCTCTGGGTTCCATCCCTACCACAAAGAAAAAAAAAAGTTTTAACCCAGTGTTGCCTCTGGGATGTTTTCAGCTCAGTGATTCTTGTGCCAGAGGGTCCCTGGGGCAGAGACTGGGGGGTGGCTTCATGCCTAAACTCAGCCTGAGGAGCTGAGCCTGTGTCTCACACGTGGTCACTTTTCAGAGTCCGTGGGCTTCTGCTTTAAAGCTTCAGGTGCTATGGCCGTCTGACTGCTTCCTAGAGGCTGCACAGTCACTGTGCTCGTTAGGACAGTGAAAATGGTAAAAGCCAGAGCGTGCATAGGAGGCTGGAGTGGGGAGCTCCTGTTTAGTCCTTACAAAATTTACCAACAGTGCTGCATTAGTTAGTGTGTGGGCACAGACCCCCAGGTTCTATCCCCAGCACCACACACAACTATGGTAATCCCAGCACTCACGAGGTCAAGGCAAATGTGGGTCACCCTCAGCTACATAATTGAGGTAGAGGCTAACCTGGGCTACGTAAGCCCTTGTCTCAATCTCAACAAGTCCAAAACAAAAAAGGACAGAGCTAAAGGAGGACCCAGTGTCCAGTGTCTGTCTTCATTTGTCTCTCACAATAGCAAGACTGAGCCTGGAGCCCCTAGAGGGGACTTGTGAGAACATGTGCTCCGATTGATCCAGCTGACTCCCACCCGGTCCTCTCCTGGGGAGGAGCAGAGCTGGGCTGTGCCTGGGGAGACCTGGCTCTGGAGGTAGTGTTAGGGGAACAGCCCTCAGGCCCAGGCCCTGAGAACTGCACCTCTGCCCGGCCCCTTGCCGTTCTAGCTTCAGTGTTTACACGGGTCTCCAGTGCTAAGCCCTTCATCCTCAGCCAGTCTCTTACCTGAGGGAATCCTTGATTCTCTCTAGAGCCCATGGTGCTCCTTCCTGCCCTTGTTGCTGAGTGATCTTAACTCCTAGCCAGAGGGTTAGTCTGTCTGCAGGCTGATCCCAGGGGACACCCATCCCACACCCAGAGCCCTTACCCTCCCAGACCTAACACAGTCTGAGGACCCTTCCTGGCATTGCAGGCCATTGGAACAGCTGCCAAGGTTCCAGGGGGTAGATTGAAGCCCCACACGGCTGTAGACGAGACCCAGAGGTGGTGGAACCACTTCTTCTGTTTCTGGAGATGTCTTTAGAGCATTTAACTGGCATCTCAAGGCCACCCACAGGCTCTCCAGGACCAACTGCTACTTGTCCTTAAAACAAGAATGTGACTGGTTCCAGCCAATGATAGAAGCAGATTGCTTGGAGGTATCAGGTCCCTGTGATCTCTTCCTTTAAAGGCAGCCCCGCTCAGCTGGGTATGGTACTGAAGGTTTTAATCCCAGGGGCAGGTCAATCTTGGAGTTCCAGGCCAGCCTAGTTGGCATAGTGAGTTCTAGTCCAACCAGGGCTATATAGACACTGTCTCAAAACACAACAGCAAAAACCCAGAGGACAGCCCCATTCAGGCAGGAAACCACCTTTCTCCTGGGATGTTATTCAAAAAGCCAGAGCCATCCTGCCAATCCTGCGGACAGGCAGTTCTTAGGAGCCAGCAGTGTTAGCCTGTGGCATCTTTTATGCCCAGAGACTGGGCTGACAGGGAGGGTCATGGACACAGAAGGCTGGGGTGCAGACTGCCTGACTACACCCCCAACTAGTAGGCCTTGTATTCTCAGCATCTCCTGCAACAATCCTTCAACTTCAAGCGAGAGTTTTCTCTCCTTCCACTGGGGACGGGATCCACCAGATGTCAATCGCGTGCTTATTTTTGCTAAGTGCTATTTTGGCACTGGTGTTAATCGAAATTTATAGCCTGCAGCATTTGACGCTGGGAAAAGAACCCACCCTAATGGTCTCTGATTGGCAGGACTGGGCTGTTAAGTGGCAGACCATATGCTGCCTGCCGAGAGCACGGTGAGCCTTGTTCCTGCGCGCGTGTGTGTGTGTGTGTGTGTGTGTGTGTGTGTGTGTGTGTGTGTGTACGTACTTGCACCTGCATGTGTGTTCGTGTATATGTGTATACCTGTGTATGTATGCACATTGAGCCTGCATCTTCTGTTGTTTGTTCTCTACATTAAAGAGGGGATGGGGGAATTCATCCTTTCAGAAATCCCCTGACCTCCCATAGCTGCCTGTATTCCTGCCTCAGCCCATCCCTGGCTGTTCTTGCCTCCTTCTCCAGACCTTGTGGGATTTTGGTTTTGCTTTGGTTTGGTTTTGATTTTTTTTTTTTTTTTTTTTTTTTTAAATCCAGGGTTTCTCTGCATAGCCCTGGCTGTCCTGGAACTCACACTATAGACCAGGCTGGCCTTGAACTCACAGAGATACGCCTGCCTCTGTCTTCCGAGTGCTGAGATGAAAGGCCTGCGTCACCACTGCCTGGCTGGAGCCTGTCTTTGAGGCTGTATCTCCTAACCCTCTTGCTTGGCATAAATCAGCAGACTGAGTGGCTTCCTGTTTTTTTTTTTTCTTAAAACTGTGCACGTATGTGTGGGTCTGTGTGTGCCATGCACATGTGTGGAGGGCAGAGAACAATCGTGAGTCTCTCCTCACCTTCCACCTTGTTTGAGACAGGGTCTTTTGTTTGCTGTTGTATACACCAGGCTAGCCCATGAACTAGGGATTCTCATGTCTCCATGTTTATCCCTCAAAGGGCATTCCGTGATGACAGATGTAGCTGCCATGCCTGGTTTCATGTGGGCTCTGGGGCTCTGAGCTCAGGTCCTTGAGAAAGAAGTACTTTATTCACAGAGCTGAGTCCTCAACCCACTGTCCTGATTGTCACAGGGAGGAATCTTACTGGCCAGATTGAAGAGGGCTTTGCTTTAATATGACAGGGACAGGCTCTGTCCTGCCAGTGGCCCCTAGAGGCCCTGTAAGAAGGCTACAAGGTCCAGACTCAGGCCGGGACTAGCAAGGACTGGGCCCAGACACTTGACTCCTCTGGTTGCTCCACGTTTGGGCATCCAGGGCAGAGTCCCTGTTCATCTACTGCGTCAGACCCAGAGTTCAAAACCACGTGCTTAGCAAGATGATGGGGCTGGGCCAGTCTAGGGCCTAGGGGTCTGTGGGAAAGATGGGGCTGTTGGTGCCAAAGGCCAGGTCTCAAGCAGAATGGACCCTCTCCAAGAGGGGCCAGCATGCCACTCCTCTCTCCAGCCTCCACTGCTACCTAACCCTTTAAAGACCTGGAAATTGCTGAACTCTTCTAAAGGAAAAACAAGAGAAGCCAAGTATGATGGAGTTTACTTCTCATCCTGCAGGAGGTGGAAGCAGGGGGTCAGCAGTTCAAGGCCAGCTTCAGCTATGTAATGAATTTAAAGCCAGCCTGGGCTTTGTGGGACTCTGTTGATAGAGATGGGGAGCGGGGTTTGAATGGGGTATGAAGTATGACTACAGGTCTGGGGCTGTGACCTCTCCCTGTGGATGTGACCCATTCACTGGTACTCGGAATCGTTAGCAGTGTCCACTGCACTGTTGTAGGGTTTTTGTGACTGGTCTCATCTACAGCTGGGACTGCAGGATACAAGAGAAGTTTCCAGGCTTGGTGTTCATACTGTACAAGATTCCTGATAGCATCTACATCTCTTGGGAGGATCACGCAAGTGGGCATCGTCATATCAGGAGCTTGACTGTATCTGCCACTCCACAACCAGACTTGTCAGGCTCCCGCAGGGTTGCCGTTCAGGGAGACCAGAGCCCCTGAACTGCTGCTGCTAATGCTGGTCCTGGATCTGCTTGGAAATGGGAGGGAGGGAGAGGGGGAGGGAGCACTAGCTAAGCTCTGACCTCTGATCTTGGGTTGCTCTGCAAGAAATGTGAATACGAGCAAGGGTTTCCACAGCTGGAGTGGGCATGCATCAGTGGGCGTGCCCACGCACACAAGAGCTCCTGTCCAGATAACGCTCAGCTCCAAGCCCCTTCAAGCCTCTTGACTTTACTATTTCTGACTGATACATTCTGTGTGGCTTTCCTGGGCACCATCTGAGCTCGGTGTTTAGGGGCAAGAAGAAAGGCCTTGAGACCAGGTGCTAAGTGACCATTCCCTCCCTTTTGATGACTGACCGCCTCGACTCCTGCCAGCTGGGACAACTGCCTGTGGTTGGTATCCGGTAGTGACAGGTGTCACTGTGGTGCTGACAAACTACATTCTGAATGGGTGTTTCTATGTAAATCTGTGGCATGTAGAAAATCTCTAATAAACGGAACTTGATTTAGAAAATGGCAACCGTGTGGTCCTTCCAACAGGGACTCCTGACTGTACATGTGTGGCCAGCTTCATAGGCTCAAGTAGGGAAGGTCCCTCATTTGAGACAGTTTCATGTAGCTTAGGCTAGCTACAAATCTAGTACAAGGCTGGCTTTGAACTCCTAATTCTGCTGTCTGGTTGTGGATATCAGTGCTGACCTTGCCCTCAGCAGAGCTTGTGTTAGAAACACCCACAGGGACCCCCTCTGGATTCAGACCTGGGAGGCTGGGCTGGACCCATTAGGAAGGGTATCTGTGTGCACCCTGGGCTTTGCAGCCTAAGCCGGGCTGTGGCATGGTTGTGTGGCCTACGAGTGGTGAGAACATTGCCTCATGTTTGGGAGGACATATGTTATTACTTACATGCCTTCCTGGCAGCTGTGGGACCATGGGCTGTTTGGAGCACTCCAAGAAGCCAACTACTTTTAGAGTTGGCTGGGAGGGTGAGGCTGCCCAGCCTTTGTGAAAAAGGAAAATAAAGGTTAGGCTGAAGAGTTGGTTCAGTGGTTAAGAGCATTGGCTGCTCTTCCAGAGGACCCTGGTTCAATTCCCAGCACCCACGTCAGATCACAGCTGTCTGTAACTCCAGTTCAAGAGGGATCCGACACCTTCACATAGACATGCATGTAGGCAAAATGCCAGTCTACATGAAATAAAAATCATTTAAAAACTGAAAGAAGTACCGGGCATGGTGGAACTTGCATTTAATCCCAACACTCTGGAGACAGAGGCAGGGGAAGCTCTGAGTTCAAGGCCAGCCTGGTCTACAGGGAAAGCTCCAGGGTACAAAGAACACCATCCTGGAAAGTAAAGAAAGGAGTTAGCTGAGCAGAAGCAAGTAAGATGGATTTATTCTGTCCTGTGGCTGCAGGGTGATTGGCACTTGAGTTCCTGCCTTGAATCCCAACAATACTGGAGTAATCTGGATTTGTAAGTCAGAGCAACCCTTTCCTACGTTTCCTGCATTCAGGGTGTTTTATGGCAGCAACAGAGGTGCATGCTGTCTGTCTGTCTGTCTGTCTGTCTGTCGTCCCTGAGAGGTGGAAGAAGGGGAGCGGGAGTTTAGGGATAGAGAGCTGGAGGCTATCCTGCCATACACTAAACCCCACATAAGAAACAGCAAGAAAACATGTCCGCATTGACTCCCACCTCTGAACGCACTCACGGTTTCTATGGCACGTGCATTTCACAAGCAATCTTTCTTGCTTACTTCCAGATAAATATATGACTTCTGTGCGTTTGTGGCTCTGAGGGTGAAAACCAGGTTCTTGAAGATGCTATGTACTTGTGCTAATGCTTAGCCCTGCCCCCAGCACACACCGAGGGCGGGGGGTGTGGGGTGATACTCACTCCGCATGTTTGACTTGCTGGCTATAAGCTGAACCTTGGGCTGAGAGTTTTGTTTTTTCAAAGACATTTTCCTCTCACTTCAGCTCTCTGTTCGTGAGTGCGTGTGTGTGTATGTGTGTGTGTGTGCATGGATGTGTGTGTGTATGTGTGTGTGTGTATGTGTGTGTGTGCATGTATGTGTGTGTGTGTGTATGTGTGTGTGTGTGTGTGCGTGTGTGTGTGTGTATGTGTGTGTGTATGTGTGTGTGTGTGCGTGTGTGTGTGTGTGTGTGTGTGTGTGTGTGAGAAAGCGTGCATGTGCATGTCTCCATGTGACCTCTGTTCACCTCCTTGAAGTATCTTAGGTTTGACCCAGGTAGGAAGAACAAGCTTTTGTGGGGGCTTCAGGAAGGTCCCCATATGTTTACATCCCTCCAGGCTTCTAATGGAGCCACAGCCACAAGCTGAGCAGTGCCAAGCCTACTAATACCATGGCAGATAACAAGGACAATGGATTATATTTATTGAGCACCTACTAAGTGCCAGGTGCTATACTGAATACTTCTCATCATTATCCTATTCTAAAAAGAAAAAACAAAAGCATTTATATACCAAGAGCTGAGATAAGAAGTTAACGATGGATCAGGTATCCAGACACACCCCCAGGGCCAGACGTCACATGCCTCCATGCCTCTCAAGAACTTGTCTCAAACAAATAAAGGTAAATACACTGGTACTGAAAAGAGTATGCCCAGGGAAGTTACTTTGTGACCCCCTTCATCACCTACAAAAGTGCTCAAATGGAAATGTAGGTCACGGGGACATGGCTTAGTCGGTACAGTGCTTGCCACATGAGCATAAAAACCTGAGTTCCATCAGTGATGGCGCTGCGGGCCTTTGGTCCCAGTACAGAGGCAGAGGCAGGAGGATCTCTGAGTTTGAGGCCAGCCTGCTCTACAGAGCTGAGTTCCCATGCCAGCACTTGTATACTGAGTGGGTGGGCGGGGGCGGAGCTGGGTATTTTGTAATCCCAGCACTGGGGAGGCTGAAATGGGATCCCTGGGGCTTGCTGATCATCCAGCCTTGTTGGTGGGCTCCAGTTTCAGTGAGAAGACGTCTCAAAAACCAGATTGGGATTGGAGAAATGGCATTCATTTCCAGCAACCACATGGGAATTTCCAGCAACCATCTGTAATGAGATCCGATGCTCTCTTCAGATCTGTCTGAAGACAGTGATGTGTGTTCATGTACAAAACAAAACAAAACAAAAAACAAAACAACAACAACAACAAAAAAGCCCGGGCTGGAGAGATGGTTCAGTGGTTAAGAGTACTGGCTGCTCTTCCAGAGGTCCTGAGTTCAATTCCCAGGACCACATGGTGGCTCACAACCATCTGTAATGGAATATGATGCCCTCTTCTGGTGTGTCTGAAGACAGCAACAGTGTATTCACATACATGAAATAAATAAATCTTTAAAAAAACTAAAAACAACCCCCCCAAAACAAAATCAATCAATCAAACAAACAAACAGAAACAACCCAGAACAGATGGGATACTAAACGGGGCAGTCCGTACCTTAACTTCTAGCAGTCAGGAACCCAAGATTGGTGGGTCTTTGTGAGTTTTACCAACATAGAAAGCCCCAGACTACTCAGGGCTATAACATGACATTTTGTCACAAAATAGGGCTGGAGCAGTGGCTCAGTGGCTCAGTGGCTCAGTGGCTCAGTGGCTCAGTGGTTAAGAGCACTGGCTGCTCTCACAGAGGACCTAGCTTAGAATCCTACCACCTATATAGTAACTCACAACCGCCCATCCATCCATAACTCTAGATCCAGGGCATCCGATAATGTCTTTTGATCTCAGGGGCCCCGGGTATGCGCATGGTCCACAGACATACATGGAGGGAAGAAGAAAAAGAAAAAGAAAAAAGAAAAAGAAAAAAGAGCAATTGAGGAAGATTCCAGATGTCAGCTTCTGTCCTCTAATGCACACACGCATGCGTTCATATGTGCATGTATGAACACACACCAAAGGGAAGGCCTTCTACTGGCCAGCCTATGAAGCGGGCAGGGGCTCTTATGTACTGGGGTGGGAAGGCCAATTGCTCTGCTAAGTCACGTGGAGGACATGGGGCTGCATCTACTGAGATCATGAACTCGTGTCTCTGACTGAGCAATTCCATCCTGGGGGATTATTTCACAGGTCTCTGCACAGGAGCAAAGGGACAGATATATAATGTTCATTATCAACATTACATGTACTTGTCAAAGTCTGAAAGGCTAAATGTCCGATCACAAGGGATGAGTTAAAGAAATGATCACAAGTCCATTCAACCACCAAATATGACGGAGGGGGAGTGGATACAAAGAAAGAAAATGGCAGATGGAGAATCTTTCAGGGCTGGCGTGGGCTCAGGGGGAGACCTTTGGCCCTGGGTTTTATTGCCAGCACTATCAAAAGAGAGCTATAAGTCTAAACTTATAAGTCACTCCCAGGGCCATTGAGAGGGCACTTGCCACCTGTGCTGACAACCTGAGTTCAATCCCTGGGGCCTACAGAGAGGGAGAGTTGCTGTCCTGGGAACCCCACACTGCCATGGTGTAAGTTCAAGGGCAACTCAGGATTTAGTGTAAAGTCCTGTAAAAAAACAAAAAAACAACCAAGGCACATGCTTTTGATCTCAACACTTGGGAGGCAGAGGCAGGTGGATCTCTGAGTTTGAGGCCAGCCTGCTCTACAAAGCAAGTCCAGGACAGCCAGGGCTCTGCTGTGAACTACAGGTCTACACATAAAAACCCTGTCTCAAAAAAACAAAACAAAAACAAAAAAAAAAACCAAACAACAACAAAAACAAGGGCTGCTGCATATCAGTAATCCTGACACTCAGGAGGTGGGGCCTGGAGGATCAGAAATTCTGGGTCATCCTTGGCTGTCTTTCTAATTTGAGGTCAGCTTGGGCTATATAAGATCCTGTCTGCCCAGCATTTGCAAAATAAATAAAAATGATCAGTTAGAAAAACTTCACACCCCCATAAATGTCACAGAAAAACTGCCAAAAAAAAAAAAAAAATTAAAAGCAACTTTTGCATAATTCTGGCACCGATTCAGAGACTGGCCATACACTGAATATTTTTTCAAGCAGGGTTGAGGAACAGCCGAATCCTGGCAAGCACAGCATTGTGGCATTTTTCCTTCATCCTAGTCTGTCCCCTTTTCTCCAGCTCAATGAAGCCTACATTCCTGGCTCTCGAAGGAACTGACAGCTCAGGGGCTCTGATACCTCATTCTCCAAACCAGACACGACAGGGCATGCTTGCTGGATCCC
Organism: Micromys minutus; assembly: GCF_963924665.1. Lineage (NCBI taxonomy): Eukaryota > Metazoa > Chordata > Mammalia > Rodentia > Muridae > Micromys > Micromys minutus. Next base: position 2,251,886 of record NC_137964.1, on the reverse strand, counting down.
TGAAAGCCACCCTTTCTAAACAAGCTCAAGATCTCCAACATCACAAACTTCTCCCCAGACCCATTTGTCAAAACTGTTCACAGCCAGGTGTTTTCTGTTGCAGCTGCCTGAGGCGATCGATGGGGGTTAACAGACTGACTAACGGACCCCCAGATAAATTCAAGTCATACATAAATAATAAAGAAGCCAACTATGGTGGTGCACAGTCTCAGGAAGCTGAGACAGAGAGGCCGGGGAGACGGCTCAGTGGATAAAACTGTTCCCTGTGCAAGCCCCAACGAATTCTGTTCCTTCCTCCAGTAGCAGGTTAAAAGCTAGATTTGGGGGTGTGTATCCATAAACCCAGCACCCCTACAGCAAGATGAGAAGCAGAGATAGGCGAATCAAGAGGTTCATATATGCTGAGCAGAAAATAGGAGAAACACAGTCTACCTCAAAACAAATGGAAGCCACAGGCCAAGCCAGGGTTATGTAGAGAGACCCTGTCTTGGAGAGGGGTTGGGGGAGGGAGGGAGAGAGAGAGAGAGAGAGAGAGAGAGGATCTAGTTAACGCTTGAGTGGGGTCTCTGTGTGGGGTCCTGACCCTCCACTTTTGAACAGCTAGCCCTGTCTGATGAGCCCTCATTTCTGAAATTTTTGCCTTCATCTACCACAAACGATTTGACTGTAACCGCTGAGCCTCAGGAGTCAATGTGTTTTGAAGAGGCTGCCTTGCCTTTCATTAAGTAGGAATGGGCCACCCAGACACTCCTCAGAAAGCTCTGCACAGGACCGTGATGCTGGAGGACTTGCATATGTGGCTTTTGGGGGGGTACATCTCAAAAATGTTCAAGAGCTGAAAGATTAGTGATGGCAAAGAAGGCAAACGTCCCTCCATGCGTCTTGCGGATGGACAGGAGGACAGTTCAGCCTCTGGCCTTTCCCTGGCCATGGGAGGGGATCCGGGAGCCATGCTAAAGAATGTCAAATACAGTTTCTTTTCTTTTCTTCCTTTCTTTCTCCTCATTCTTAATATTTATTTGTTTTGTTTTTTACAAGCTAGGTCTTCTCTGTGTAGCCCTGGCTGTCCTGAAGCTTTGATGTATAAACCAGGCTGGCCGCAAACTCACAGGGATCCTTCTAAGGCCTATCGTGTGCCCCTACACCCGGAGAAATGCAGTTCTTCTTTCTGCCATCTTATTTCCACAGTAGGGCTTCCTAGCTCAGTGAAGTTGTGCACAGAGAAGTTGCCCTCTGACCTCCACACACTCTGTAGCAGACACACACACACAGATATCATATACAAAGTTATAGTAAATGTTTGTTGTTTTTTTTTTTTTGGAGACAGTGTTTTTTGCCTCCAGACTGACTACTTTTTTTCTTTTTACAGATTTATTTATTTACTTTATGTATATGAGCACACTGTTGCTGTCCTCAGACACACCAGAAGAGGGCACTGGATTCCATGACAGATGGTTGTGAGCCACCATGTGGTTGCTGGGATTTGAACTCAGGACCTCTGAAAGAGCAGTCAGTGTTCTTAACCACTGAGCTATCTAAGGAAAAGAAAGAAAGAAAAAAAGAGAGAGAGAGAGAGAGAGAGAGGAAGAAAGAAAGAAACCATTTGGAGTAGCTCTTTTCAATATATTTAAAAGATTAAAGAGAATCACATCTGAACAACCAAAAGTATAAGAAAAACGGTTAAAAAGTGAAGGATCAAAGAAAGTATCTGAAAGAAGACAGAATGGAAATTCCAGTAGTTTCTGGATGCCGCCGCCACCACTGCGGACAGTGATGGTGGGTTTCTGTGGGATCAAGCCTGTCACTGCACCTGTGTGGCCATTAGAGGGTTTTTCTTTCCACCTCGAGTTCTAGGAACCAAGCAAGGCTTGGGTGGCTGGTGATTTTACCCACGTAAACGGTAGCTAGGGACAAAGTATCTGCAAGTCCTCTGACCTTTCCACAGATGCTATGTGAGCACAAGCTTCCGGAAGTGAACAGTAGTGATGGGAGCCCACAGCCCACACTCCGTTCCTTCCTATGCACTTGACCTCGGTGAAGAGGAGAAACACCGAGTGTATTGATCACAACTATTTTAGGAGGTTAAGAATAAGTATGTATCTCAGCTGTGGAGGGCCTGCCTAGAATCCCCCAGTGAGGGGCTGGGGTGTGGCTCAGTGGTAAAGCCCCTGCCTAGAATCCCCCAGTGAGGGGCTGGGGTGTGGCTCAGTGGTAGAGTACTTTTCTAGCATGTATAAAATTCTGGGTTTGAACACCAAATAAATCCAGCAGTTGCACACACACACACATACACACACACACACACACACACACACACAAACAAATAAATAAATGTAACTAAAAAAGCAGCAGCAAGCAGGGTTTGGGGCCTGAGAAGCTGGAGGTATCTGCAAGGATGATGGGCTGGCCCTTGTCAGATGAGGGTTGCTGTCAGTCCCTACTGTGAGAGCCTCAGTCTATTCCACTTCTGTTTCTTTGTGACAGGATCTAGCTATGTGGCCCAGGCTGACCTTGAACTTCAGATATTCCTGCCTCAGCTTTTTTAATACTGGCATCAAATGCTTGTGCTTGGAAAGAACTCTCTGTCTCCGTCTCTCTCAGGTCTCACAGACATCCTCCTGTCTCTGCTTCCAGGACACTGAAATTCCCAACACGGCCATACCTTGCTCTGTTTATTACACAGTGAGAGTAGACGGGGCTTCCCCATCTCCCCACACTCACGCTCTTCTCTTGGACCCCAAGCACTGTGAGCAAGAACCCACTGGACAAAGCCAGGCCCAGGAAGCTGTCTTCCTCAGATCAGACAGAACACGCAAGGAACCTAGGACCCTCTCCCAGAATGCTCCTTGCTTGGTTGCTCTGGCAACCAGCACCTCTTTATCAAGCAGCAGAGAAACGCTGAAAGCCCCACCTGTTCTACAGTTTGTGATTTAGAGCGTTGGGTGCTTTTAATTGTAGAAAAGACGAAATGAACAGGGTTCGCTCCCTCTGCATGGGCAAGATAAAGCCTCAATCTGCCAGGCGCTGTCTGCTGGAAAGAAATCTCAATTTTCGGGCGACTTTCCAGCAAGCCTCTAGTGGCAGCGAGCAAGCTGGCAGTACGTGTGTTGACACACTCAGATGGAGGCTCTGCCATTTCGGGGTAGGGGTGTCCTCTCCCCATCAGGGAAGGTACATCTGGGATGGCATTTTCCCAGGCTGGGGACTTAAGAGATCCAAGGAGTGAGGCTCAAGGCTCCCAATATGTGTTCGTTTGCTCCTTCTGACCCCTGACCTTTCTCCTGGCCACTCCACTCTGGCACTGCAGGTCCAGAGCTGGAATAGGGGTGGGATGGTGCCGGCCTTTAACCTCAGCATGCCAGAGGCAGGAGCGGGTGGATCTTGTGAGTTCAAGGGCAACCTGGTCTACATAGTGAGTTCTGGGCCTGTCAAGGCTAAATAGAGAAGCCCTGTCATAAAAATAAAAGAATGAATGAGTAAGAAAAATACAGCCTTGGGGCTGGTAAATGGCGTAGCAATTGAAGGCGATTGCTGCCAAGCATGGTGACCTGAGTTTGAACCTCAGGACCCACATACTGAAATAAGGAGAACTCTGTCTTTTCCTGAGCCCCCCACACATTTGTTTTGTTTTGTTTTGTTTTGGAGACAGGGATTCTCTGTGTATCCCTAGCTGTCCTAGGACTCACTCTGTAGACCAGGCTGGCCTTGAACTCACTGAGATCCATTTGTCTCTGCTGCTGCAATGCTGAGATTGAAGATGTGTGCCACGTCTGCCCAGCTCTCCACACACATTCTGTGGCAGGCATGTGCCCACAGACAAACATATCCCTATGCACGCATGCACGCATGAATTAAACATGATAATAAAAACGTGAAATACAGCCTGACCCTCCCTGACACTGGTCGCACCTGGCTCCTGAGGTCTCTGCTGGCTGGCTGGAGTCTCTGCATCAATCTCTGTCCTCTGCATTAGGATAGATTTGCTAGCAAAATACAGAAAGCCTGGCTCAAAGGTTTGGTATGATGCTCAGAATGTAAAGTGCTTGCCCTCCTACCTGGAACCCCAGCTCCCTCTTCTGGCCTCCATAAGAAACTACACTCATGTGAATACAAGCATACACACACACACACACACACACACACACACACCCCAAAAACAAAAACAAGGGATCTAGAGAGATGGGTTGTACATTAAAGGCACTGGCTGCTCCTTCAGGGGACACAGTTCAATTCCCACATACTGGCTCACCGTCAGCTATAACTCTAGTTCCTTGGGGGATCTAGTGCCCTCTTCTGGCCTACATGGACATTGCATACACATGCTACACATACATGTGGGTAAAACAGGCATACACAATAAAGAAATTAAATCTGGCTGGGCATGATTTTTTTAATCCCAGCACTCAGGAGGCAGAGGCAGGAGGATCACTGAGTTCAAGGCAGCCTGGTCTACAGAGTGACTTTCAGGACAGCCAGGCCACACAGAGAAATCCTGTCTTGAAAAATAAAAAGCTCCAAACATAGAGGTTGTTTGTGAGATTTCCACTTCATATTTTTGACTGACCTTGATTCCAGACAACTGGAATCACAGAATGTTAAGTCACAGAAACCAGGAAAGGGAGGACCCAGTTACTTGGCTCCCTTGCCTGCACATCCCCACCCACTCTTAGGGATTCTGGGAAATTGCTCATCAGCCTGGTACCCACTGCTCCTAGCTCTCCCACTCTCCGGAGTTTGTGGCTTCCATACAAACTGGGTTTTTTACACTTTCTGTTTCTATTTTTCATATGCATATGTGTATGGTGTACATGTGTATGTGTCTTTGCCTGTGTGTGTGCATATGTGTATGTGCACTGTGTGTGTGTGTGTGATGAAGGTACTCATGCATGGGGAAATCCCACGTGATGCTAACCGTCATTCTCCATCTCTTCCACCTTATTCGCTGAGGTTCCACCTCTCTGTCAAGCCCACATCCCTGACTACCCAGTCTGATCTGGAGACCCCTGCCTTCTGACTCTGGGATTTCCTGCTCAACATCAACATGGGCTCTGGGGATCTGAACTCTGTTTTGTTTTTATTAGGTTTAATGAAAATATGGCATAACAGATTAAACAGCTCCAGGCGGGGTTTTGAAATTCATCCCAACCGTAGGCTGAGTGACCTGGAGGTAGAGAGACTGCCGACATCAGAAGCTTCAGCATGTCCTGGGTGTCAGGATCTACCTCAGTGACCTCCTGATCTAGGGCTGAGACCTCAGGAACGTAATTATCTCTCCTCTCTCTCTCTTCTTCCTGCAACTTGATAGAGATTCTCTCACAGGACCTCTCTGAACCCGCTTCATCTGATGCATGACATGGTCGGCTATCTTGTTCCGAAGTTTTTGCTGGGGATAAGGGCGATTTCCTCGTGTATGCGCTTGTTGGTGTGGAAGTCATTACTTCTTAAAGATGTTGGTGTGAACGCGGCCCATGTTGACGGATCTCGGTAAAAGAGCTGAACTCTGTTCTTAGGCTTGCATGCTCGATGCTTTAAGCATGGAACCATCTTCTCAGCTCTGTGGGAAGCTTAAGAATTATTTATTTTTATGTGTATGTCTGTGCACCATGTGTGTACAGTACTCACGGGGGCCAGCAGAGGGCGCCAGATTCCTTGGGACTGAAGTTAGCAGACTGTTTGGAGCCACAGTGCGAGCTGGAAACGGAATCTGGCTCCGCCGGGAAAGCAGTTAGTTACTCCAGCACCATGCCAGGCAGTTTTGATGAGCTCCCTGGTGCTGCTTTTGCTTTGTCCACAACCTCCTGCTGCTGTATGCAAAACCACTTGGGGAGTAAAGAGGGGTCAGAGGGGACTCCGTGTGAACAGAGGGGACTATGGGAAGGCTATTCCAAGAGCAGACACCTGGAGCCTGAGCGGCAGGCTGGAGGGGAGGGTCACCAGGTTGCCTTGGCAACAGAATGCGGTGGGGGGGGGTGGTGGCAGGGGTGCTGGGGGGGTAAGCTGTTCCGAAGGTTGTCAGGGCTGCAAATACAGATAGGTAGGATCCTATTGACAATTGATGTGCGTGTGGGGTGGGGCTCTAGGTAGTGATGCTACACATGAAGCCTGAAGGATTGAGACGGAGTGGGAGCTGGTGGACGCCAGACATTGTGGTCCTGCCTGCACAAGCTCAGGACTGGGAGCGCACGTTCTTGCTTGGGTGATGCACTATTCTGATCCAGCAGGGGCAGAAACTCCGGTACCCGGTAGGGACTGCGGTGAATGCTCCTGAGACTCTCACTAGGACTGAAGTCTGTTGGGAAGAGTGCTCCTGAAGAATGCTCCACACAGCCAGGACAGTGGTGGTGCACACCTTTAATCCTTTCATTCTAGCACTTGGGAGGCAGAGGCCATCCTGGTCTACAGAGCAAGTTTCAGAACAGCCAGGGCTTCTCGGAGGACTCCCTCCAACTCCCGAAAAAAAGGAATGTTTCCCCAAAGTGATCTCAAACAGCTGATCTCCAAGAGTGCTCCTCAGTTTACTTGTATACCCTCCAGTAGTACCCCTTCCCCCTGTGTGCTTCCCAGAAGGACTCGAGGACTCCTCGCTAGCACCTGAGAGTGCTCCCCCACTAAATGTGGGGGCTCTACGGCTGTTGTGTTGCTATATGAACACAACACATCCATCTAATTAATCGCCCTCTAAAAACCACGGATAAATGAAATACATGTCCGAGAAGCGTCTTCTTGCAGTGGGCAGTCCAAACTGCCGAGACCCAAAGCTGATTCACCAGACAGCTCTCAGGTCTAAACGGCACATGGCTCAGGGAACATCACAGTCAGCTGGGGTGGAGTGGAGTGTTGTGGGCCGCTGACTCGGGGCTAAGGTGGCTGCTGCCCTCAAGAACTCAAAGTCCCTATGGTTACCTCAGCATAAGATTAAGACCAGAAAAACAGTTATGGGAGGAGGGGCTCCCTAGGCCCGCCCCTTTCTCAGAATCGATAGCCAGTTTATAGTGGAGACAGCATGAGAGATGTAGTCCTTCACCTATGCCCCTATAATCAACTCTGATCTCTCTCTCCCTTTCTCTCTCTCTCCCTTTCTCTCTCTCCTTCTCTCTCTCTCTTTCTTTCTCTCTCTCTCTCCCTCTCTCTCATAGGAAGAGGACAAGTTGGGAAGACTAGAGAAGGGACCAGTAGGAGAAGGTGAAGGACAAGAAAAGGTAAATATAATCAAAACAAATGCTGTGTGAATGAAAATGTCATAATGAAATCCATTATATAAATCAAACGTAAAATCACATAAAACAGTGCTTCCCTGGGTGCAAACACGGGGTGGTGGTGGTGCATACCTTTAATCTCAGGAGGCAGAGGCAGACAGATCTCTGTGAGTTAGAGGCCAGCCTGGTCTACATAGTTAATCCTAGGAAAGCCAGGGCTACACAGAGAAACCCTGTCTTGAAAAAAAAAAAAAAAAAAAAACAAACCAAAACCCACCACCAACAAACTGTCTTAGTCAGGGTTTCTATTCCTGCACAAACATCATGACCAAGAATGGGGAGGAAAGGGTTTGTTCAGCTTAGACTTCCACATTGCTGTTCATCTCCAAAGGAAGTCAGGACTGGAACTCAAGCAGGTCAGGAAGCAGGAGCTGATGCAGAGGCCATGGAGGGATGTCACTTACTGGCTTGCTTCCTCTGACTTGCTCAGCCTGCTTTCTTATAGAACCCAGGTCTACCAGCCCAGGGATGGCTCCACCCACAATGGGCTGGGCCAGGGATGGCTCCACCCACAATGGGCTGGGCCCTCCCCCCTTGATCACTAGTTGAGAAAATGCCTTACAGCTGGATCTCATGGAGACATTTCCTCAACTGAGGCTCCTTTGTCTGTGATAGCTCCAGCTTGTGTCAGGTTAACACAAAACCAGCCACCACACAAACAACAAAAAGGAATGTTCCCCAACAGCTGAGAGTACTCCTTGAGAGTGCTCCCCAAAAGTACCTGAGAGTACCCTGTATCAGCATCTGTGTGCTCTCCCCAAAGGTGCTCCCCAAAGAGAAAGTCAGAACAGCAGACAAGAACTTTAGGGTGAACATCTCTGAGCTTTGGTGATTCCATCTCCCCATTCTGGCTATCAGCCCCCCCATGCTGGTTGTTGCACCCCCAAGCCCCTGTATGACAAGAGAAAGATGAATGGGATCTTCCACAAGAGTGAAGACCCACATTCTTCAGGACTGTGTATCTCAAGACACCAAAAGGTGACATCGTCACACACTCTGCCCTGTGTCCCCTCACCAGCAGATGAAGGGAGGAACAAGAGTGACTCCAGAACAGCCAAAGTACCCACTGGGACCTGCTGCTACAGGGCTTAAGGGCAGGCTTGTCCCCAGCCTGGCTCAGTTGTTCTTGCTGTGTGACCTTCAGTAACTTCCTCAACCCCTCTGAGCTGCACTTGGGTGCTCATATTGAGGCACACAAAGTAGACACGAAAGCTTTGTTCTACCTCAGACCTGTTTCCTCTGTAAAGAGGAATGGCACAAGGGGCTGCCATAAGGGTCGTTGGGAGAAAACAGGGGAGCAAAGTAGGGCCTGGAATCCTATTCAGCACACAGTAGGACAAGCACTCAGTACGGAGTAGGCAGCCAACATACTGCAGGCACTTGGCCCAAGCAGACCGTCAGGATGCGCTAGGCCCTTGGTACACATAGACACTTACAATGGCTATTCTTGGTTGTCAACCCGACTACATCTGGAGTCAGGTAAAACCCACATGGCTGGGCACACCTGTGGTGGATTTTTTCCTTAGTTAAATCATTTGCGGTGGGAAGACACACTGCTAATCTGGGGCTTTCGAGGTGGGAGTCAGACCTTTAACCTAAGCCTATAGAAAGGACAGGGATGAAGGAAGCTTCAGCTCTGCCCGCTTGCTCTGGCTCTCACCGGCAAGTCTAAGTCTGCTCCTAGGCTAACAGCCTATACAGCTGAGACATGCAGCCTTGTGGGACTGTGGATTCTTGGACTTCCATCCATAGACAGCCACTGTGGAACTGGCTGGACCACACCCTCTAAGCAACTCTAATAAATCCCATGTGTGTGTGTGTAAAGTGTTATGTGTATACATATATATACACACACATACATACACACATATAATACATACACATATATGTAAAATGAATATATACATATTCTGTAAGGTCTGATCCTCTAGAGAACCCTCACTAATACAGACAGCAAGCACACAGTGGGAGCAAGCACACAGTGGGTTCCCAGAATGCAGTAAGTAAATTCAGGGCATACAGCAGGGTCTGTGTGCACAGCAAGTTATGGTACTCCCACCCCCAGGCAGACGTGGGTTCTCCTGGGAGAGCCTGCCAGGCAGAGCTCTGAACTGAACTGTGTCCCTCCCGAACTGCTCTGGGTCATGGAGGTCAGTGGCTAAGTGGCTCTGAAGATGAGCCAGGCTAATCCTCACGCGATGGGCGTATAGCTTAAGAAGATTGGAGCAGAACCTAGACCCACAAACTCCATCTCAGATTAGAGATGAGAATCTCCCGCACAGATGACTGCCCCATAGCACAACGGGGTTGCTTCATCCTTGCTGCCCAGATGGCCAAAACGCCTGTTCTATTGAAAGTGACAAGAAGGGACAGGAAGGCCAAGTGGGTTAGTGTACAACTGTAATTCCAACACCCAGGAGGTGGAGACATCCTCTGCTACATGGGGAGGCTAGCCTGGGCTAACCAAGACCCCTTTCTAATACCAAACTAAACAGACAAAACCAAAGCAAAACAAAAGAGAAAAAAAAGGTTCCTGAACCCACAAGGTCACTTCAAGGACTTCCAGAGAAATGGCCACGCAGCTGCCTCCTTAGGCGCCGTGGAAAGCAGGCTGTTCGTCACTGCAGGAGATCGGCCGATACAGCTTATCTCTTCCTTCCTGAAGCCTTGTTTCCCCTGTGAGTCTCTTTATCTGTCGCAGGGAAACACGAAACTCTCTGATCCATGCACAGAATTTATTTTATTTTTATTTTTTATTTTGAAATTAGAGTATAATTGCCCCATTTCTCCCTATTCTTGCAATCCTTCCGTTCCTAGTACACCCCTTCTGCTCTCAGATTCATGGCCTCAGTTTCTTAAACTGTTGCGGGATGTGTGTGTCTGTGTGTGTCCCGTTTATATAATGTTACTTGTATGTATATGATTCCAGGGCTTACTACCACTTGGTATTGCATAACTAATTGGGGAGGGGCTCTTCCTTGGGGAAGGTTGTTCTGGCTCCAATAAAGATGAATTTTGCTTTCTGTACCAGGGAAGGAACCCAGGGCCTGATGTACACTAGGAAAAGCTCCATCACTGGGGGATTCTAGGCAGGGGCTCTACCACTGAACCACACTCCAGCCCCTCACTGGGGGATTCTAGTCAGAGGTTCTACCACTGAGCCACGCCCCAGCCTCTCACTGGGGGACTCTAGGCAGGGGCTCTACCACTGAGACTTACTTACTCCTCTTTCTCTATCTATGCCTTTCTCTGCCTGGGCCTTTCTCTCTCTCCCTCTATTCTGTTTCTTTATCTTCGACTCTCTACTGCCAACACTCTCCACCTAAGACCATGAAGCATCTACACAGTGAACCTCAGACACACTGTCCTGTCCTTAGCGTAGCCCCGGCCTGAGCTCTCAGGCAGGGTAGCTGAAGACAGTGGGGCCAGAAGCAGGGGTGAAAACTTCATACCTCATACCTGGTCCTCACAGACCTCAGCATTAAGGCTAGGGACTCCTAGTGGCTTGAGGGACTAACCCTGCTGCTGACCTCTCCCACCCCACCCCTGTACAGTGCACACAGGAGGTTTACACTGTGCATACTGCTGGACCTTAGGTTGTGTTCTAGAATGTTCTTCTCCCAGGAATGAGGCCAGCACTTGCTCTGCAAGCCTGGGAGGTTCCTCCAAGAGCCCTACTGGGGGACAAGAAAGTCATGTAGCTTCTCACACAGCTTAAGAAAAAGGCTTGAAGCGTTGTGTATTAGGGTGCTATGAACCTGGCAGCTTAACATGTAGGAGGTAATGGCAAGAGAATTCACAACTGCAGGTAATCCTTGGCTACGGAGTGATTTTTGAGGCTGGGATACCTGAGACCCTGTTTCAAAAAAAAAAAAAAAAAAAAAAAAAAAAAAGACAAAGGGATGGAGAGGTGGCTCAGCAGTCCTTGCAGAGGATACAGGTTCTGGTCCCAGCACCCCATAGGGCAGCTCTTCTCTGTCCATAGTATAATAAGGACCTCTCAGAAGAACTCAGTGAGAGGAGGAAGGCACCCCAAGGGAGAGGGACCATGACATGTGGCCAGGAGAGACAGCAAGTGACTGAATGAGCACTTGCTTCACAGACCTAATCTCCATCCCTGAGCCTGCAACCCACAGTAGAAAGAAAGAGTTGGATCCAGAAAGATGTCCTCTGCCTTCCACGAGGGTGCAGATTTCCATTTCAAGTTTCCAAGTGTGTATGTCCCAGTGCTCCAGCTTGGAAAAAGGGTTTGGAGTCTAACAGAGGGGCAAGTGAGGAGGAAGTTGGGGGTGCTGGGAATGGAGAATCAGTCAGAATGTATTGTCTGGAAAAAGTCTATTTCCAATCAAAGGAAAAGAACAAACTAGGGGGCTGGAGAGATGGCTCAGCGGTTAGAGCACTGACTGCTCTTTCAGAGGTCCTGAGTTCAATTCCCAGCAACCACATGGTGACTCACAAGCATCTATAATGGGATCTGATGTCCTCTTCTGGTGTATCAAGGACAGTGTGGTCATATACATATGATAAATAAATAAAACTTTAAGAGAGAGAGAGAGAGAGAGAGAGAGAGAGAGAGAGAGAGAGAGAGAGAAGAATCTAGAAGGGTTCTTGTATTGGAAAAAAATAGAAATCAAGTTTGAGGGATTTGAACTTTTTTTTTTTTTTTAAAGGAAAGGTTAAGTCCCAGAAGTTTTTTATTGTCTGAATAACTGTACACAAAACACCAGGCAGAGAAGTCCTGAAGTAATGATGGTCGAGTTTCACTGTTATTTGGCCTTTGGTCCTTTATCTTCTAAGCTCATATACATTCTTCACATGGTATTATACATTTATTTTGATCACAGATGCAATCCAAACATGAATAAATAAACTCAGTATCTTTTCCACCCTCTGAGTCTCTTTTAAATAGAAAAAATGTGCTAAATGTCACTTCATGGCCCACTTGGCCACCGGTGTCCCACCTAAGGCTTTAAACAGACTATGATTTGATCTTCTGAAACTCTACTGAACTCAGTCCACCCAGTCCCAGGGGTCCTGGGAACGGCATCCTACGTGAGGACAGCAACTGGTTTGAAGGCAACTGGGAGTGATCTTTGGCAAACTGAGGGCCATTGGGAAACTGTGCAGAGGCAAATCTTGTCAACAGGATACCAGCTCCTTCAATCAAAGCTAGGAGAATTCCGCCCATCGCAGCTGACCCAACCATGGCCACCGGTCCATTTCTTGCTGCCAGGATAGCTCCTGTTAAGGCACCACTAGTGATAGAGTTCCAGGGATCTTCTTTGCCTCTTATTTGAACCATACTACAGTCAATCATGGAAAACAGTCCTCCCCAAACTGCAAAGCTACCTCCCAGTTGTGGAGCCCTGGTTTTAATAGCTGTTAAACTCCCTCGGAGTCTGTGCTTTACTCCCACTGGAGAATTTTGAAAACCTTTGAAAGCCTGGAAGATGCCGCCACCTATGGTACCTATGGTAAAGGCGCCACCACAGTCATCCACAATTCTCCATGGGCACGGCTCTCTCGCGTACTCCTCCATCTTGGCTCCAACCCGCTCGAGAGTGTAGTGAACTTTTTTTAAAATGTCTTTAATTTTATGTGTTGTCTGCTTGTATGATTTATGTACCACATGAGTGTCTCCTACCTGGAGAGACCAGAAGAGAATGTTCAGTCACCTGGAACTGGAGTTACAGACAGTTGTGAGCCACCATGTGGTTGCTGGGAATCCCACGCAGGCCCTCTGGAAGAGCATCAGCATTTTGAACCCTGTGCCATCTTCCCAGCCTCCACCATTTTTGTTTTTGAGACCATTCTCGAGTAGTCCAAGCTAGCCTCACTACTTGTAGCTGAGAGTGACCTTGAAATTTTTGACACATGCTGCCATGTGTGTGAAATCTTGGGGACACGTGACTAAGAGAAACAATACAGATACAAATTCTACTCATAGGGGACCCCAAGAATCCTCCAGTTTGTGTACAGAGAAAATAGAATTCTGGATACCAGGGGCTGGGGAGAGGGGGGGGGAAGGGTCGGTGTTTAATAGGGACAGTTTGGGAAGTAGAAACTGCTGGAAGTAAACGGTGTTACTGACATTGCCACACTGTTCTTAGGCACATATTCATGGTTAAAGTAAGAAACCGTCTGGCAGCCCAGTATAGTGGCTGCACTTTCAATCCCAGAAGGCAGAAGCAGGTGGATCTCTGTGTGTTTGAGGTCAGCCTGCATAGTGAGTCCCAGGACAACCAGAGTGACATTGTAAGACCCTGTCTCAAAAACAAACAAAAAAATAAACCGTATGGTATGTGTTTTATGCTATAGTTTTTAAAAATTATTTGTGTTTTTTAAATTTATTGTACGTATGTGAGTACACTGTCACTGTCTTCAGACACACCAGAAGAGGGCATCAGATCTCATTACAGATGGTTGTGAGCCACCATGTGGTTGCTGGGAATTGAACTCAGGACCTCTGGAAGAGCAGCCAGTGCTCCTAACCACTGAGCCATCTCTCCAGCTCATACTATAGTTTTTTTTTGTTTTTTTGTTTTTTTAAGGTTAAAGTTTAAAGGAGTGGCTCAGCTGTGAAGTGCTTACTTAGGATTCCTAAGTAACACACAGTGGATATTGCTCAGATATAGAACATCTGCGTAGAATCCCCCAGTGAGGGGCTGGGTGTGGCTCAGTGGTAGAGCCCCTGCCTAGAATCCCCCAGTGAGGGGCTGGGGTGTGACTCTCCAGTAAAGCATTTCCTCACTTGGACAAGATTGTGGGTTCTATGCCAGCACTGTCTGAAGGAGACAATCCAACCAAACAGATTAACAAGTGGACAGAAAGAGAAAGAAACAGAGGAGAGAGCCCACTTGGATATATTCGTCATCCTGCATTTTGAGAAGAGGCTGAGGCGGGAGAATGACAAATTCAAGGCTACCCTGTCTATACTGTGGGACTCTCACTGACAAAGAGGGAAGGTGACTGTGCTCAAGATGGCCCACCAGATAGAGGCCCTGAGAGCTCCGCCCCTGAAGCCTCCAAGGTGGAAAGAGAACCAACCTCTACAGGTTGTCCTGACTTTTGCATGTGCTCAGTTATATGTAAGGACAGACATACACATGCGCACACACACAGAAATAAATACATGCAGTTTGTTTGTTTGTTCTTCAAGATAAGGTTTCTCTGTGTAGCTCTGCTGTCCTGGAACTTGCTTTATAGACCAGGCTGGTCTCGAACTCAGAGATCGCCTGGCTCTGCCTCCCTGATCTTGGGATTTCAGGTGCATGCCACCACAGTCTGGGAATACATATACTTTTTAAAAACAGATGTGAAGTGGTACCCAGCAGAGCATTCTGCTGGTTCCTTTGGAGTAACATGGTCACTATTATGAGCCCCTATGCAGATGTGGCCCAGCTTCCTACCACCCTGGGCCTTTCTAGGGGAAGCAGGGGTAGGTAGAGGTATCTGTTACTTGTGCAGAATTTAGTGGCAAGTGGACACCCATCCTGGTCCCTCTGTCCCATGTTGGCAGTTTCTTCTACAGCGAGCTCATTTTGAGGTTTGGGGGCCGTCACCTGCACTCGTGAAGCATTGGCACATCACGTCGCTGGGCTGACAGCCCAGAACAACATCCTAGACAAATCCCTGGGTATGGCAGGCCAAAAGAAGAGGCTGGCCCTGTGGGCACTACCCAACTGTCAAAATCTCTGAAGCTCACACTGTCAGGTGTAGGTGGGGCAGTGAGGCCCTGCTGCAGGTGGTAAGACCACCGGTGAACTTAGGACAGGCAGAAAGAACAGAGGACTCTGGCCTCTGTTCCCTTTCTTCTGTCAAAAAGACTCACATGGGCAATAGATCAGGCTCATAAGTAGCTAGCTGCCGCTTTGAAGGTAGCCTCTCTGGGATTTTTTTTTTCTTTAGGTAGGGTCTTATGTAGCCCAGGCTAGCCTTGAACTACGTAGCCAAGGATGACCTGGAATTTCTAATTCTCTTGCCTCTACTTCCCACGTCAGGGAATCATGGGTGTGCAGCATTGTGCATGTTTATGGGGATGCTGAGGAGCCAGTCCAAAACGTACCATGCTAAGTAAGCAGGTTATCAACAGAGCCCCTCTGTAGAGTCCTGTTTTTGTAATAAAGGATCAAGACGGGAGGGGACAGAGCCAGGAAGCTGTGACCCTTCACCCTGTCTGCCACCAATCCCCTAGGTGGCCCTTCCCCGTATAAACTTCGTGGAGGTGCTGGAGCCTCTGCTGTGGTTGCCATAGAGATGGGGCATGTGGCCAGCAGGTGTCACTAAAGCCTGCAGAATCCAGAGGAGCCACAAGGATGGTGGGGGTGCTGAGGCCCCTCTCCCCCAGGTGTCTTCTAAGCACTAAGAGGGATCATCCCAAACTGTCACAGGTAAAGCTTTGTGTGCTGTGGACAGCCACCTGCCATCAGGAAGGCAGCCCAGGATGACAGAGGAGACAAAGACCCCTTTCCCAGCAGTGGAGAACCAACTGGGTTCCAGGTGATCTGGATGAATGCGGTTTGTTCCCTTTGTGAAACTGTGCCTAGGGCTGGCCTGAGCGGGCTTTCTTTTGTTTGTTTGGTTTTTCAAGACAAGGTTTCTCTGTGCGGCCCTAGCTGTCCTGGAACTCACTCTTTAGACCGGGCTGGCCTAGCTCTTTAGACCGGGCTGGCCTCGAATCCGAGTACTGGGATTAAAGATGTGTCCCACCCCTTCACCACACCCCCAGCACATGGGATGCTCCTATTTTTCAGGGCTCCAAGTATCTCTAGACAGAAGCCACTTACCTGGTAGCTCTTACAGGGAGGCTCCATCCAGAACCAGCCACACAGAGCCAGACCTGCCTTCTTCTGGCCCACATGGACCTCCTGACGTGGCTCCTGAACTCAGAGCTCTGAATCCAGAACACACATTCTTTGGTGCTCAGTCATCATGGGCCAGAGGGAGACCAGAAGCCTCAGCGGACACTGGATTCTATTTCTTCTTATTCATCTTCCTGAGAATTCAAGTCCCTGGCCTGGGGGCTCAGTGTGAGGTCTTTCTCAGTCCCCAGGAACGACTTAGCACCACCCCAGGGCCTTTCTAGCAATCATAAAGGAATGGCTTCCATCTTCATGCTCACTCCAATCTGAGGCCCACACTGCTCTTAAAATGACTTCTTAGCCATGGCCATTACCTCCTTTGCTAAAGCGGCCACAGTAAGTGGTATTTGGATCACAAGAGCAGCTTCGACGCCATCCCTGAACCTTCTGGGGTAAGTACGTCTGGTTTGGCAGCTGCTATGGTCCCTGGGACTCAATCAGGAGCTGGAAGGGCCTGGCTTCACACTGTGTGAACCAACTTCTGCCTTTTCCTGGAACCTAAGTACAAAGCCTTGGGAGGATGTGTCTCCTTCCCCCTGCCCCCAGCCAACAGGAAGGGTTGGTACTTTTTATAAAGATTTATTTGTTTGTTTGTTTATTACATATAAGTACACTGTAGCTGTCTTCAGACACACCAGAAGAGGGCAGCAAATCTTATTACAGATGGTTGTGAGCCACCATATAGTTGCTGGGATTTGAACTCAGGACTTTTGAAAGAGCAGTTAGTCCTCTTAACCACTGAGCCATCTCTCCAACCCGATTGATATTTGTTGATCTACAGTATTGTATAAAATAGACATGGAGAGGCTGGGAAATGGCTCAGTGGTTAAGAACATTAACTAGCCTTCCAAAAGACCCAGGTTCAATTCCCACCACCCACATGGCAGTTCACAACTGATTGTAATTTCAGTTCCAGGGGCTCTGATACCTCATATAGATAAAACACCAATGCATATTAAAATAGGAATGCCTATAATTCTAGGGTTGGAAGGTGGAGACAGGAGAAGGCAAAGCTCATGGAGAGTCTAAGGCTGGCTTAGGCTCCATGAGACCTTGTCTCAGCCAGGAAAATACGTTGCTATACCTTTTCTGGTTATAAGATCAACACTTGACTCCAGAGAAACACTGCATATTACAAAAACATAAGGAAGAAACTGAGCAGCAGCCGTGCTCTCCCGTGCTCTCCCGTGCTCTCCCGCGTCAGCTGACATGCCTCGTGGGACTCTGCAGCTCCCTCCCTAGTCTTACATCTCTCACTTGCTACTCCAGGTTAGTCAGTCAGGTTCCCTCCAGGCTGTCTCTGGCAGAGGCAGGCACATCTCTGTGAGGTTGAGGCCATCCTGGTCTATCTAGTGAGTTCCAGAGCTACATAGTGAGACACTGTCTAAAAATTCAGCCAATCAATCCATCAATTAATTAAAAAGGAAACCTTTCTTTCTCCACTAGGTGTGGAGTGAGGCCCACCATGAAGTTGTGGTCCAAGGAAGGCCCAGAAAAGCAACATTGAGGAACGCTTCCTGGGTTCTCTCAGTCTAACTATGGCGTGACTAGCAGAGCAGGCAGAGAGCATACCACCCCATCTGTCTACCTATCTATCCATTCCACTGTCTATATGTCCATTCACCATTTATCCATCCATCTATCCATCCATCAATCCACCCATCTACCTATGGTTCATCTATCCACTGTGCTTCTGTCTGTCTGTCTATCCACTCAATCCCCATCAGTTTATCTACCCACCTCCTAAATATCCATAGGGCATGTGGAACTGTGTTACCAGACAGACCTAAAAACTGGTAAGGTTGGGTGAGCTCAGACCCCAGGAATCTCAGAAATCTGAGACCGGTTGGAGCCACTCCTTACCTGTCTGTATTCCTGCTCTGGAATATGTAACCATGACACCCGATGGAGGACCATGGCCTCTGGGCCACATAGCATAACACCTGGAGTTCTTCTCCATGCTAATGAGGTATCTAGATAGCCATGAGCTTTCAGCCAATGAGCTTCCCTTCCTGGGTATTCCTTCCCACAAAAGGTTCATGCTGAGAGTAAAGGGTATGCATTCCTATCCACTACCAAATAACCCAGCATGAGCAAGCAAGAGCAGCCTCATTTAGGATCCCTCAGGGAAGGCCTTCTCTCCTCCAGCCCCTCCAGTCCTCTCTAGCCCAGTGCTCCCAATCAGACCGGTTCTGCCTGTCCCAGACTCTGCCTTCCCCTCCCTGCCCAGGGCACAGAGCGGGAGGGGAAGTGCTGACAGCACACACACACACACACACACACACATCCTGACTCACAGCTGGACACCTTTGGTGCCCAGGTACCCCAGAGAGAAGACTAGGAACCACAGCATTTATTCCAGACTCCACTGTTTCCCCTTCCGATCTGACGAAGGAAGGCACCGGCTGTGACCCCCTTTGGACTTGACTCTGCCTCCCCCAGCAGTGTGCCTGCAGCACCCAGACACCACCAGTGAAGAGGTAGGACACAGTTTGACATGTATCCATATATCCACCCATCCATCCACTTCATTAACCTATCCATCTACCCACTGCTCCATCCACCATCTCTTCACCCATCTACCCACTTACTTATCCATGCTTCCATCCATGCATCCATCCGTGCATCTGTGCATTCATCTGTCCATCCGTCCATCTGTCCATCCATCCATGCATGTATCCATTCATCCACCTGACTGTCCATTGATCTATCCATCCATGCATCTATTATCCATTCATCCATCCATCTATCCATGTATCCATCCATTCATGTATCCATCTGTCCATCCATCCATCCATCCATCCATCCATCCATGTGTCTGTGTGTTCATCTACCCATGCACCCATGCATCCATCTGTCTGCCTGACCATCCATCCATCCATCCCAGTGGAGGCTTTCTTCCAGCCAGGCCCTAGAGAACAAATAAGAACACAGTAAGCTAGGCATGTTAGGTCATGCCTGTAACTCCAGCACTTGTGAGGCTGAGGCAGGAGGATTGCTACACAGTCAAGGCCAGCTTGACTATAAAGTTAGACTATCTTAGCAAGGTGTCTCAGTGACTTGCTACCAACTTGACGACCTGAGTTTGATACCCAAGCCTCACATGGTGGAGTGAGAGAACACACTCCCTCAAGCTGTCCCCTGACCTGCTCGAGTGTACACACACAAATATACCATAATAATAAGATGTAATCAAAGAAAGCAAAACACTAACAAACTAGAAACAAAACTCGTCCCTTCCTTGGCCCTGTGCTCCTTTAACCGGCGCGGACTTTCTCAGATGTTTTGCTTGGGTGAGAGAGATGAGGATAGGCTCAAATAAATGTATATACAAACACAAAGACAGTGTCCAGAGAGGTCACCAACAGGGAGGGACAGGTTCTGCAGTACAGGGAGTGAAGTCAGAGGTTAGCTCTGTTCTCCGGGGGCAGCCTGCTGTCTCAGAGGCAAGGGCTGCTGTGGAGGGCAGGCTCCCTGAGTGGCTTTAGTGTTTTCTCACAGTTCAGGATGCTAGAGAGATGGGCCATGGGCATATTTTTCCATCAGTTTTTTGAAGGCAGTGTCTCCCTGTATGACCCTGGCTGTTCTGGAACTCATTATGTAGTCCAGGCTGACCCCAACGCAGACATGTCTGCCTGCCTCTGCTTCCCAGGCATGTACCACTATACCTGGTTTTTGTTTTTTGTTTTTTCCACTGAGGCAGGGTCTTGATGTGTGTATCCCAGGCTGGCCTCCAATTTATATAACTGAGGATGACCTTGAATCTCTAGTCTCCAGGCTCCACCTCCTGATGCTGTGATTGCAGCTGTCAATCACCTTACCTGGTTTACATAGTCTAGGGAAACAGGACTCCTTCCTCATGCATCCTAGGCTGGCACTCCACCAATGGAACCACACTCCTAGCTCTCGGCGGGTCACTTTTGGGGACTCCCAGAAGCAGCTCTTCCAAGCCTCTGTCCGTCTCCTTGGTTTGTGGCTGTTGTTACTGGCATTCCTGGAGTATGTATATTTCCTTCTCCAAGACCTCAATCTTCACAGGATGACTGGCCAGTGATGTTTACAAAGATTCTTTCCAAACCAAGAATTACTGGGAAGTTCCAGGTAGATAGGACACCATCTGCTATCTGGCTATTTCCTCCTTCAGGGTGGAGGGAGACTCGTGAAGACTCCGGAAATGGGGGTTGGGCAGATGACTTAGCAGTTAAGACAGTTTGCTGCTCCTCCAGAGGACTACTCAGTTCCCAGCACCCACCTCAGGGGGTTTACAACCTGTAACTCCAACTCCAGGCGTTCCAATGGCCTCTTCCGGCTTCCATAGACATCTTTGCTATTATAAATCCCACCCCCTCTATACATATACACACATACATAGAAACAATAAAAAGAAATCTTAGACCTGGTATGGTGGCACATGCCTTTAGTCCTAGTACTCTTGAGTCAGAAGCAGAGGCAGGAGGATCTCTGTGAGTTCCAACCAAGAGCTACATAGTAAGATCCTATCTTAAAAAAGCTGTGTAGTGATGGTGACAACCTATGACTCAATTGCAGCACTTAAGAGGTGGAGGCAGGAAGATCTTTGTGTTTGAGGCTAACCTGGTCTACCAAGCAAGTTCCAGGATAGCCAGGGCTACCCAGAGAAACCCTGTCTTGAAAAACCAAAAGTGGAAAAAATAGGGTGTCATGTGTTCCTGTAACCTGAAACAGGAGGCAGGAGGATTATCAGATTCTGTCTCTGAAATAAAAGAAATAAACAAGTAAATAGGCAAAAGGAGCCAGGTTAGCCCAGCTGCTGTCTGCAGACGATACTGAGGCATGGCAGCTGTCTTAGAGCAGGCCTCAGGCCAGTCCTGCCTGGGCCTCCAGGCTCTATCTGAGATGCTGGTGGCAGCTGGGGTGGTTGGGCCAGTGTTTAGTGTTAGGGGCAGGATGTACTGAGGGAAACTGCTTGCCTACAGCCCTGCCCAGCCTCCTCCAATAGCCTGTGGTGGCTCCTGTTTCTGAGAACCTAGACTAGCTGCATCTGATGGAGTGAATCCTCCCAGCCAGGACTAGGTAAAAGGTGCTTTTAGCCAGCCAGTGCTGACCTTAAGTTTCCAGCTGTCCCACCTCCCAAGAGTTGGGATCACAGGTGTTTGACACCAGGCCTGGTTTTACCCTTTACCCTCTCCTTCTCTCTCTCTCTCTCTCTCTCTCTCTGTGTGTGTGTATGTGTGTGTGTGTGTTTTAGACAGGGTGGCCTGCAGCACAGGCTGGTCTTGAACAGCTGTGCAGCCAAGGATAACTCTAAAACTCAGATTACCCTGCCTCTCCCTCCTGAGTGCGGTACATTTTTGTTTATTTTGGAACCTCTTGCCTTGATCAAAGTCTGAAATTCCAGAAACAAGCTAGTTGGGTTTTATTTATTTATTTATTTATTTATTTTGTTTTTCTTTTTTTTTTTAAATGACTTTATTTTACAAAACAAAGAGAAATGTACAGATTTTAAACATTTTTTGCTTAAAATTATACATTTTTGTCAGTACTGTTTTTTCAGATATTAAAATAATTTTTACATAAAACTCTGTGAATATATTTTTTAGTCAGTACTTGATTTTTTCAAGGGCTTGACAGTATGCATTGAAAACCTAATAGTTACAATGAGTGTAAAGTACATGCAAAACAAAACGCAACATGGAAATAGTCAAAGTCTTCTTGTTTTGTAAATATATATTTTTTGTTTTCTTTATTTCTTGGACTTCATACAGTCTGTGAGTTGTTTCTGGGGGAGTGCAAGCCTCTGGGGTTAGCATCCCACTATCAGTGACTGCATATTATGACTGTTCTTTTGTGACTGGGTTATCTCACTCAGGATGATATTCTCTAGATGCAGCCATTTTCTTAAGAATTTGGTTAAGTCATTGTTTCTGGTGGCTGAGTAGTATTCCATTGTGTATTATTTTTGTTTTTGAGACAGAATCTCACTGTATCTCTGGCTGGTCTAAAACTCCCTCTTTAGACCAGACTCACGGACATCTGCCTGCCTCTGCCTCCCCAGTGGCTAGGATTAAAGCTACCACATCTAGATTCCATTTCTACATTTTAAATCTCATGCTGTGTGTCCTAGTCTCCCTAGCCCAGGGCTTCCTTCCTCTCCTCCCTTCCCTTTCTCCTCCTTCTCTTTTTATTACTATTTTGAGACAGGGTAATTCATTTATTTTGGGTGTTTTGAGACAGGGTTTCTATGTAGACCAAGCTGGCTTCGAACTCAGAGATCTGTCTGCCTCTCCCAAGTGCTGGGATTAAAAGTGTGCCCCACCGCTGCCAGCCATGGATTTCTTCTTAGCAGTTTATGGTGTGTTACTCTCCTGTTATTCCCCCGATGGCCATAGCAACACATTGTTTCCAAGCCCTGATGTTTCTGCTGTTTTTCCTTTTATATGCAAGGCCTTAAGCAGCCCAAGCTGGCCTCTAACTCCATATGCTGTCAAGAATGGTCTTAGGCCCCCCTTCTCCACCTCGCCAGTGATGGATCACAGATACTCGCTTTATAGCAGGATCAGTGTCAAAGAAATGTGGGGTCATATTCTCAGAGCTAAGGTACATCCTAGGATTCGGGGAGGCTGGGCCCCAAGCAGGCTCAGGTCCACACAGGCATGGATGAGATTATATGATCACACACACACACACACACACACACACACACACACACACGGGGGTGAGGGACCCATTTACCCATATTTCAGATGTGAAGACTGAATGTAGAGTCCACAGGGATGGGATGGGTTTGTCTCTAGGTAAAGTACTTCCTTCTTACCCATCTTCCCTTCCTTTATCAACAGTGATCCCTACTCCCTCCTGCTAAGGTAAGCCTCTCAGGGGTCCTCACAAACACTGCTGACTGCTGGTAAAATGAGCTACTCTTGAGGGAGATGTGGCTGCTGACACAGAAGAGAACCAGCCCAAAGCATCCACAAACAATACCTTCACTTTAACAAACCAAAGTCTGAAAGAATACCACTTGGGCCAGCCAGCGGTGAACAGGGAAGCCAATGCCTGCATTAATCAAGCTGGGCTCCTATGGGCAGAACCTGGGGGCCCTGGTTCCCCCAGGGCTGGGTTCTCATCCTAACCCCACAATGGACAGTGTGTGATTTCCTTTGCATTGGTGAGACAAAATACCCTATAGCTTAAGAAAGTTTTATTTTGGCTCTTTGTTTCAGAGAATTTCAGCCCACCATGGTAGGGTTTTCAGGTATAAATAGGAGTTTGTTAAGCAGAGAAGCCATGGAAACGGGAAAGACAGGCCCTGGCTGGCTCATTGGTTGAATGTTCTGGGCCTGGAGCATGAAAGTTAGGCCAGAGGCCCTGTAACTCTGACCATGAATGCACAAAGAGATAAAACTTTTGCAAGTCAGGAAGCTGTCTCACCAGACACCACATCTGCTGTCATCCTGAACTTGAGCTGTCCATATGAGCAATGGGGGGACTCAGTACAATTTCTGACACCAGTCAGTCTTGGAGGAGGGCTGTGATGGCAGGGTCCCGGAGTGTAGCGATTTTTTCCCAGTTGAAACATTCTACCCAGGAAGGACTCTCCTTGGGACTCAGGAAGTATGCAACACATAAATCTCAAGGAGTTTGTGAAGTTTAGCAGCCGCATAAGGCTCCTCCCTTCCTAATGTTACCTAGGAGCTAAGGATTAGCTCCTCCCTCCCTAAGGTAAGAAGTAAGGATCTGGAAGAGAGACTTTAAACCTGCTAAACTGCAGGGTGTTCTGGCAGAGAACTGAAGGCTCCCTGTCAGCAGGGGGCGGGAGGGTGGAGGGGTGGGCGGGGCTTCTATCTGGAGACTTCCAGGCAATAACAGTGGAAGGAACTGAGCAGTTCCCCCAAGTCATTCAGACTCTGTTTCTGTTAAGATTAGCGTCTGAAATGTCCCCCCAACCCCGTAGGCTCCTGGGTGGAGTGCTTGGTCTTCCAGAAGTGTAGCAGAGCTGGTGGCAGTTCACTGGGGGTAGGGGTGGGGTTTGACAGTCCCATTGGCCTCTGATTCCTGCTCTGTGTTGCTTACTGAGTGACCTATGCTGCCACCATAGGCCACCAAGAGCTCTAGCCTGTCCTTCTAGCCACCTTGGACTTCACAGGTTTCACTTAGGTTAATTTCACCAGGTTTTTTTGTCACAGCCTTGAGAAAAGAAACTAATGTTGTCTCTAGTTCTGTATCCTGAGCACCTGGAGGTCCTTCTCCCCCGCCCTTATGTCTTTTTTTTTTTTAAGGTTTTATTTTTACACTTGGGAAGCAGAGGCTGGAGCTTTTCTGTGAATTCCCGGCTGGCTAGGGCTACACAGTGAGAAGAAAAAATTATTTTTATTACTTATAATATTGTATCTGTGTGTGTGTGTGTGTGTGTGTGTGTGTGTGCTTATGTGTGTCTGTGTGCTTGGGCATCTGTGTGTGTATCTGTCTGTGTTTGTGTGTGTGCGTGCTTGTGTGTGTCTTTGTGTGTCTGTGTGTGTGTATGTGTGTCCTTGTGTGTGCATGGGTTAAGTGAATGAAGAGAGGACCTGGAGTTACGTACGGTGTTTGTGCTGAGACAGAGGTCCTTGGAACCAAACTCTAGTCTCTCTGAAAGAGCAACAGGAATTCCTAATCCTGCCTGAGACATGTTTCTCCTGCCTTCTCCCATTCTGCTCCCCCTTTTTTCCCTTCTTTTCTTTTTAAGTCAGGCCTTTTCTATATAGCCCAGGCTGACCTGGAACTCATGGAGCTGAGGATAACCTTGCTCCATCCTCCTGTCTCCACCTCTTTGGTGCTGGTATCTCAGGTGTGTACCACAATGCCCACCTCTTGCTAAGTTATCTATTTATTTCCTGCCAGCAAGGATGGCTCAGGTAGAGACACTCAGAACCGACATCCAGAGGCAACTTAGCCACCGTGTGTGGCCTGGGCAGTGACAAGCTCCAGCTTGCTTCAGTGCAGTCTGGGAATATCGCCCCCACCCCACCCCTTCCCATGCTGGCTCACCTCTGCCTCAGGTGGTTTGCTGGTCAGGACTCCTTGCTGAATCGCCTCCCCAGAGCAAGGTGGCCTCAGCTGGCCACCTTCCTCCTGGTGACTGAGCTTCGCAGATGGAAGCTGCAGTCGGGCAGAGCCTGGCAGCCCCTCCTGCGTTGCTTTAGGAGTCACTCTGTGATCCTGGTTGTGAGATTCAAGAGGCACATTGTCACTGAGACACAGTGGGTTACAAGAATGGCTTGGGAAGGCTGGAGAGGCTGGTCCCATTGCCACTGGAAGGTATAGCTACACTTTACTACTTTGTGGGTTCTTATTTTTTTTCCTTCTTTTATCCTATTTCACCTTCTGTCACCAGATAGAAGAGAAAGAAGGATATGGGAAAGAGAGGGAAAGAGAGGGATCTGAAGCTAATGTCATCTTGTTTATTCTTTAAGCACGACTACTAACAAACTATAACCAACCTGCCTTGGGCGGGGTGGGGGGGCTAACGTTTATATACCCTCTAAAAAGTTCCCAGAATTCCAAACATCATGCACAGTCACAGAAACTATCTGCAGCTGGTAAAACCACGCTTCTGCTAGAGCCCGAGGCAAATCAAAGTCAGCTGCCGTGGTGGTCAGGCTGCAGCAGCCCCACATCTCACACTTGGGATTAAAACAAAAGCACATTCTAATAATGTTTCTGTTTTTGTAAAGACACCATACTTCCAGATTTCACTACAGAATAGCATTTAAAATATTTATTAGTTATGTGTATATGTGTATATGTGTATATCTTAGTGTGTGTCTCTGCACTGCATGCCTGCAGAGGTCTGAGGAGGTCAAAAGGGCACTGGGGCATCACCTGGACTGGACTTACAGAGGACAGTGAGCTGCCAAGAGGGTCGTCTTGGGAACTGAACCTGGGTCGTCTGAAGAGCAGCCAGTGCTCTTAATCACTTAATCTAACTACATGGGGAGGCATTTGATCAAGTCTGGAATTAAGAGATTAGAATTGTGATCTGGTGGAATGTGGAGAGAGGGAAGGAGGGAGGAAGAAAGGGAGACAGGGAGGATGGAAAGGCGACTGAGGAGGAAGGAGAGGAGGGTGAGGAGAGGAGGGAGAAGGAAGACAGGAGGGAGGAGGGGAGGGAGGAAGGAAGAAAGCAGGAAGAACCAAGAGTAGTGAGAAAATGGTAAAGAGAAGGAAGAGGATGGGGGAGGGGAGTCTTCAGGTCTTTAGGTGAGTCCTGCCTTAGGCAGACCTGCTGGCTCTTTGTAACCATGTTACTCCTTTTAGGACTGACTCTCCCAGTAGAACTTTGGGGGTCTCCTCACCCCTTCCTTGTTATAAATATGAGTTTGGCCATGTCCTAAACACATAGAGGAAACGCACATCTGCAGGAGAGAAGGGGCTTGTGGGAAGGGAGAGTGAGAGCCAGTGAGGGGTGTGTTCTAGACTCATTCATACTTGAGGAGGTCTGGACTTTGTGCTTTAAGACTCAGAGTTTTGTTTTGTTTTGAAGACACGGTTTCAGTTTCTCTGCGTAGTCCTGGCTGTCCTGGAACTCACTTTGTAGATCAGGCTGATCTCAAACTCAGAGACCTGCCTGCCGCCGCTGCTGCCTCTTGAGAGCTAGGATTCAAAACGTGCACCATCACTGCCCTTTTTGAGGAGGGAGGGTAGGTGTGGTAGGTGGTCTACCACTGCGCAGCAAACACAGATCCCTGTGTGTATGTGTGTATATATGTAAGGAAACCCTCTGTTTCACATAGCCCAGGTTGGACCCAAACTTACTACATAGCTTAGGCTGCCTTTGAACTCTTGATCCTTCTATCTACATGTCTTAAGAGCTGGAATATGGAACCAACCACAATGTACCAGGCCCAACCTGCAACTAATTAGATTTTTGAATGTTTATTTGTAATCGTGAGTTAATGCCAAGTGAATGCAGTACTGGCTGAGGCCGAAAGAGGTTGTCAGATCCCTTGGAGGAGAGCTACAGGCAACTGTGGGTGACTCCACTGTGATTGCTGGCAACTGGGCTTTCCATGCGAGTGTGCGTACGCCTCAGCAGTGTGAGGCGCTCAGAGGATCATTTTCGGGAGCAGGTTCTCTCTCCAGCCATATGGGTCCTGGAAACTTAACTTTGCCGGTCAGGCCTGGCGGCAGGCAGCCTTGTTCACTGAGCCATCTTGCCAGCTCCCGGAAACTTTTACTTAGTGTGGGTTAGGCATGGTGGTGTGCAACTCATAATCCTAGCACTTAGGAGTCTGATGCAGGAGAATTGCCATGTGTTTCAGGTCAGCCTGGGCTTTATGGGGAGACCCTGTCTCAGAAACAAATGACTGGGCAGAGTGGCTCAAATCTATAATCCCTGCATTTGGGAGGCTGAGGCAGGAGGATTGAGAATTTGTAGTCAGCCAGAGACCTTGTATAAAAAATTGAAAAAGAGGGCTGAGAATATGGCTTAGTGGATACATGCCTAGCAACCCTGCCTGGGCCATGAGAACCCATGGAAGGGTGTAAGGGTAGAAGGATTGAGAACTCTACAATGTTGTCCTCTGAGCCCTGCCTGTGTGTTGTGGTGTGAGAATCCACCCACTGCCTTCATGCCCCCCCCCCCACATACTAAAAAGATCAGTCAGGCTGTGGGGGTGCACATTTTTAGACCCAGCACTCCAGAGGCAGAGGCAGGCAGATCTCTACAGAGTAAGTTCCAGGACAGCAAAGGGTATGGACAGAAACCCTGTCTGCAAAAGCAAACACACACACACACACACACACACGTACACAGTGTAGGTTCGACCTTGTTTGAGGAAGTATGTCACCGTGGGCATGGGCTTAAGACCCTTGTTCTAGCTGCCTGGGAGTCAGTTTTCTGCTGATTGCCTTTGGAACAACATGTAGAACTCTCCTCCTGCATCAGGCCTGTCTGGATGCTGCCATGTTCCTGCCTTGATGATAATGGACTGAACCTCTGAACCTGTGAGCCAGCTCCAATAAAATGTTGTCTTTATAAGAGTTGTTGTGGTCATGGTGTCTGTTCACAGCAATAAACCCAAACTAAGACATGTGCCTTGTGTAGGGCCAGACACAACAGTGTAGGGCTGATTCCATCCTTCTATACCTCAGATCCTCACTGGGGGATTCTAGGCAGGGGCTCTACCACTGAGCCACACCCCAGCCCCTCACTGGGGGATTCTAGCCAGGGGCTCTACCACTGAGCCACACCCCAGCCCCTCACTGGGGGATTCTAGGCAGGGGCTCTACCACTGAGCCACACCCCAGCCCTCCTCACTTTTCCTTTGAGACATGGCCTCACTAGGTTGCCCAGGCTAGCCTGGAGGTGTTCCTACTTATGCTTCCACCTCCTGAGTGTCAGGATCACAGGATGTCTAACCATGCCTGGCTGGGAGTGACTTTGCTATCAAAGCAAATCTGTCCATGTGTCTCAGTGTGGACGGCCTTGCGTGACCATAAAGTTATATAACTCCTCCTTTGGGAAAAAAAAGATTTATTTATTTCATGTATGTAAGTACACTGTTGCTGTCCTCAGATACAACAGAAGATGGCACTGGGTCCCCATTACAGATGGTTGTGAGTCACCATGTGGTTGCTGTGAATTGAACTCAGAACCTCTGGAAGAGCAGCCAGTGCTCTAACCACTGCGCAATCTCTCCAGCTCCTGCTCCCCTCCTCTCTCTCTTCTTTCTTACTTTCTTCTTTCCTTTCTTTCTTTCTTTTTTTTTTTTTTGAGACAGGTTCTTACTATGTAGATGGTCTAGAGTGACTTCAAACTCACATTCTTTCTGCCTCAGTCTCACATTGTAAATAGGCTTCTCTTAGGTATTCACTTACAGCCACACAGAACAGCCTAAGACATTGCCCAGGGGCAGATGCCTAAATAAACAAAATGTAGTAAATCTACACAGCAGAACATTACCCAGACTTACAAAGGACATTCTGAGAGATGCTCCGGTGTGGGTATTGACTGAAATGAGCTTGTCCCCAGGACTCTGGGTGGAGAGAACTGACTCCCAAAAGTTGGCCTTTGAGCGCTATACAGGTTATGGCATGTTCCCACACACAGAGAGACATGTACACACAAGCATGCTCACAAACTCAAACTAGAGCAGTCGAGGACAGGTTTGTACGTGTGTGCAGTGAAGAGACTGTATCTCGTGGGGACAGAGGTTCAGCTTGGGAAGATGAATGAGTTCTCTGGATGGATGCTCTTAATGGTTTTACAATGCCATGCATGTGGGCTTTAAAATGGCTAACATGTAGGGCTGCAGAGATGGCTCAGTGGGTGATAGCACTTAAAGCTCTTGCCTAGGACCTGGGTTCAATTCCCAGCACCATGGCAGGTGGGACACACACACACACACACACACACCCCACCACCACCACCACCACCACACCACACCTACCCCCAACCCAATCACATACCAAACCTACCTTCCCACCCAAGTACACATCCATACTTGCCCCCATACCTACACCCCCCACACCCAAACATCCCCCCACATATACATCACACATGTTGCTGAATATTTATTTGGTCACACTATGAACCCCAAGATTGTATTATTTACTGGGAAAACCTGTTTCTAGTTGTGATGTGGCTCACACATTTAGTCCAAGAGCTTTCCGCTTGAATATTGTAAACAGGATTAAAGAAAGTCAACCACAGGTCAAGAGGCGGGGCAGACAACCGGTTGACAAGAGGGGGACATAGGATTATTAAGAAAAAACCCACAGAGAGTGAGAGGGAGTCAGGAAGGATGGAGGAGGGAGGGATGTTCTATTGGAAGGATTTTTTTTGAGGAGAAAGAACATTCCTTCTGGGACATCAGCTGGGGAGGAAGGTCAGCTGGGTGTTTTGTCTGTCTCCCTGTGTGAGCAGGCATTCACCATTCACCCCAGCATCTGGCTCCTGAGTCTTCATCGGTAAAATTGAACAATTGGGATTTTTTTCAAAAGCAACACACACATAAACATACACACATAAACACAGACCCATACACACACTCATACACACAATACCCAAACACACACACACACTCTCATACATACACTCACACACATACCCATATACACAAACACACATAGACCACCATACACACATACCTCATCCATCCATCCAAACACATACCATAGTCATACATATGCATATACATACCCATACACACAACAGCCCCACACTCATACATATATCCATACACACACCATGCACACACTCATGCACATACACACATACAGAGAAGGCTCAGAATTAAAACAAAAAGGAAGTCTTTTTAAAATGGTTAAAATGGGCTGGAGAGTGGTTAGAGCACTGACTGCTCTTCCAGAGGTCCTGAGTTCAATTCCCAGTATCCATATGGTGACTCACATCCGTAATGGGATCTAACATCCTCTTCTGGTGTGTCTGAAGACAGCCACCATGTACTCATATACATAAAATAGATAAATAAGTCTTATATTTAAAAAGTGGTTAAAATGGCAAGCCAGTGACATGTCTTCATCTTTGCCACCAAGCCTGACAACCAGGGTTTGACACTAGGCACCCACATGGTAGAAAAAGAAGCATCTTCTGCAGTTTCTCCTCTGGCTCCCACAGTTGCACTGTGGTAATGTGCAAATATACGTTTAAGGCTAGTTAAGCTGAGTTACTGATACAAACCTTTAATCCCAGCATTTGTGAGGCAGAAGCAGACAGATCACTTGTGAGTTCAAGGCTGGCCTAGTCTACATGGTAAGACCCTGTCTCAATATCTTGCTCCCCAAAACGAAGCAAAACAACCCAACCAACCAACCAAAAAACTGGTTAAAATCGGAGCTGGGGAGATAACTCTGGATAAGGCACATTTCAGTCAGTGGAAGGAGCAGAGTTTGGGTGCCCAGAAGCAGGAGTTAGCTGCCTGTAATCCGGCACTCAGAGGTTAGTAAATAGAGGATTTCTGGGGCAAGACAGGGAGCTGAAGTAGTTAGAACCACTCAGGTCCAGATTCGGTGAGTGATCCTGCCCATCCCCCTCACCCCCTTTTCTCCAAGTAGTCCTCCTGGCTGTCCTGGAACTTGCTCTGTAGATCAGGCTGGCCTCTACTCACAGTGCTGGGAATAACTGTGCCTAGCAGATCCTGCCCAGATAGATAATGTGGACAGAGCACAACAAAGACACTCGCTTTAGTTAAGGTTTTATTGCTGTGAAGAGACACTAAGACCATGCCAACTCTTATAAAGAAAACATTTCATTGGGGCTGGCTTACAGTTCAGAGGTTCAGTCCAGTGTCGCCATGACCGGAAGCATGGCGGGATGGGATGCTGGAGAAGGAGCTCAGAGTTCTACATCTTGATTGGCAGGTAGCAGAAGGGGACTGTGTGCCACTCTGGGCATAGTTTGAGCTTAGGAGACCTCAAAGCCTGAAGTGACACACTTCCTTCCAATAAGGCCACACACCACTCCAACAAGACCATACCTCCTAATGGGGTCACTCCCTGTGGGCCAAGCATTCACACAGGAGCCTGTGGGGCCATACCTATTCCAGCCACCGCCCACATTGTCCACACGTCTGCACGCACAGGTTAAAATTGTCATTTTGCTTCCTGAGTCTCTTCTGGCAGCTCACGTTTGTCTTGAATTTGTGGTTCCCCTGCCTCAGCCTTGGCCTCAGCTTCTCGACTGCTAGTGTGACAGGCTTGTACTAACACGCTCTGGGAAGCTCCTATTTCCATATAAGGTCATTTCGAAGTATTGTTGCCCTAGCATGATGTGATATTAACTTTTACCAGACAGAACACTGACAGTAGGTCAAAGTAACAGGAGCTGGCTGACAGCTCAGTGGGGGTAAGAGGCTCTGCTGCACCAGCAGGAGGACCTGATAGATCCAGAACCTTTGTTCTAGGGAGTGTGTGTGGGGGGGATTGAGGGTTGGAGCACAAAGGATTGCTTGGGGGCTTAGAAGCAGCCAGCCTAGTTCTAGATACTGGAAGAGAGACTCTGTCTGTAGGGAGGTGGTTCCAGGCACCTATACCCCTGCACGTACACTACACTCCCCATCCACCCCATTACACAGGTACGGACCGCAGTGAAGTCCGCCTTGGTGAACCAACGAATTTATTGGACAGAAGCACTGGGCTTGCATACAGGATTGACCCTCCACCAGCCCAGGGCGGCGGGGGGGGGGGGGGCTCACGTCACTGCTCATATAACCTTGAGAAAGCTCCCTGTGAGTTGTGTAAGCCTTTTAAGGTGGCTTTACTTTTTGTGTCTCAGAGTCCACAGCTCCCCTGTGCGACAGAATGTTTTCAATTGTGAGGAGATTGCTTCCACACACAGGAACTGGGGGTGGGGGGAGATGCTCTCAACATATAACAGAGCACCCCCCCCCCAAGAGGGAGCTGTATCATGGGAATAGAGTAGTGTAGGGGGCA
The DNA here is from genome assembly GCF_963924665.1 of Micromys minutus. Lineage (NCBI taxonomy): Eukaryota > Metazoa > Chordata > Mammalia > Rodentia > Muridae > Micromys > Micromys minutus. The sequence continues at coordinate 2,219,359 of NC_137964.1, read as the reverse complement.
TTCTGGTGGAGAATCAAGGTTTCCAGAAAAAAAAAAAAATCAAGTGGGCAGGGTCTCCCCTGCCAGAGCAGTTCTAGACAGTTTCTTGGGAGCTGATGCACTGTGGCTGCTGAATGTGGATACGCACAGGTGCTGGTGGGGTTCTCCCGCCTCCTGCCCCCTCCTCTTTGGGGTAAAAGCACGGAGGTGTACTGCCCGGAAGCTGTGAAGGGTGCCTGTCAGGTTTGATCTTTCTTGGGGGGTTGTTTTTGACTTTGCGATGGGAAGGGATGGGCTGACACTGGCAGAGTGGGCGCTGGCTGTGGAGGAGAGGGGCTTTCAAAGCTGTAGCCATGGGAAATGTTTTCTTTCTTGCTTGAAAGAAAATGCATGCTAATGAGAGATAAAAAGGGAAAAAGAGGAGGGGGAGTGAGGTGAAGAGAGAGAGAAATCTGAAAGCATACTTACTGGCTCAGGAGATTTGGACAGGGTCAAACCCCTCCCCCATCTCTTTCTTGGCTAGGGGTGTGTGACTTTAGATTTCCCCCACTTCCTGGGGTTTGCTTGATGAGTGTGTTTCTGCCTGGCAAAGGTGCTAGACACAGCAGCCTATGGGCATCAGAGAGGCTGTGGGATTTCGAGATGGCATGTGCAATTGTCCAGGTGTCTGGAGCTCCAGATTAACCCACACCCGTCTCTACCCACTAGAGACTCTCTTTGGGTGATATCTATCTATATTTATATATCTCACTCATCTACTGTGTGTATATGGAGTATGTTTGCAAGGCTGTTCTCCTTTAACTTCCCAGCTTCCCAGGATGGCCCTCAGATTGTCAGTCTTGGTGGCAAGAGCCTTTATCTGCTGAGCCATCTTGCCGGCCCCCTTTATTGATTTTTTTTTTTTTTTTTTTTTTTGAGAGAGGGAGAGAGACCGATTGACTGAACTGCAGGCTTCGGTTTGTTAAACACCATTGGATGACCTTGAACTCCCGTTCCCCTGACGTCCACCTCTCAAGTTCTGGAGGATAGCTCTACACTATCATCAATAACTAGAAAATGCATAAAAACTAGAGTTTTACTTATTTTCCTTTCTATGGAACAAGGGTTCACGATGAAGGCTTGGCTGGTCTGGGTAGACTCACAGATAACCACCGGCCTCTGTCTTCGGAGCGTGGCGGTTATAGGTCCGAACCAACCCACCTTCAAGGCTCCTATGGCCTGAGGTCTAGATAGAGCTAGAGGCCTAGGTGGAGCTCTTGACCACAGTGTATGAGTGACTGAATTCCATTTAAAGCGCCAGAAACGGGATGGGGGAGGTCCTAAGAGACCCCGAACTCCTTGCCTCAGCGACTTCCTTGGTGTGGCTGTGACCTCCGACATCTCTGAATTCTTTTAGGAGAGTATCAGAGATCACAGAGCTGGGCGTCTGCAGTGGCTTCCCTGGGCAACTTAGAAAAAGCTGGGAGGGCTCGGCTTCAGGGGGTGGGACAACTCCAATTTGGAAGCGGCCAGCCCATATTTGGAGGCACCACGTGGGTGAGGGAGGCGGGAGGCCAGGAGCTGCCTCTGGGCGCCAGGCGTGCTGTGGAATTTGCGCCACAGCTCCCTAGCAAGCTCGGGCCTGCCAGGCAGCCCCGCAGAGGCCCAAACAAAGCTGGGAGCCAGGAGGAGGAGGGGAAGGGAGGGAACTTCTGAAATCAGGCAGCCCCCTCCTGGGGCACCGAGTCCCCACCTAGGTGCAGCGCCCCTCCCCAAACACACGTGTTGCCAAGCCCTCCATTAGTCACCCCGGCACTCACACACATAAATCCGATTAGTCACACCCCGCACAAACTGGCTGCGGAACACACCCGGTCACACCCAGACAAAGACCAGAGGTCCCCAAAGAGGCCTCGTTTGTCCATCGGGGTTTGTTCCCCATTCCCCAGGGACTAGTATGGCGTTTGCGGAGGGGGCGCCGTAGTCTGGGGTACACATGCCCTTTCGCAGCAACAAATCCCCCATTACCGGACACTGTCCCTCTTAAATGATAACCAGAGTACCCCCGACCTCTTTCCAAACTCACCAGGGGCACACATGCCATAATATACACCCACCAGTGTCCTTGGCCACCCCCTCTCCTGCTTCTCTAGGGGGTGAGTGTGGGGGATTGGGTTGACACTGGGTCCCCTCCCCCACGCCAGTTCTGGGACGGGTCTAGCAGGAAAACATTCCCCCCAAGGTCACCGCAGCTCTAAAGCGGGCTGCCGAGAAGCTGATTTATTTGCGGTTTCTTTGCAGTAACGCTATCGCTCTGATTCCGGGGAGGGAGGAAAAAAAATAGGAACAAGAAAGAAAAAGAAAAATGCTTGCGGTGGAGTTTAACCTTGGATGAAACTGGCAAAGCTTTGTTTTGTTTTTCTTTTTCCGAGGCGCTTCGTTGGGGCCTTGCAGGGACTGCTTAGCCCGGAATGTGGATGTACACAGCCTCTTGCCGCTCGGCTACTACGCGGCTCAGTGCTCATATTTCTCTGCGCCCGGCCCAAAGCCCCTCTAAAAGTGCTTTTGAGACGTCGTTGGGAATCCAAGAGCTCCGTGGGTGAGAGCAAGGTTTCCATATCCCTGCTCCCCGCGTCTGACCAAGAGAGGGTAAATGCTTGCCCCCCGCCCCCCGTGCCCGGTGCAGCTGTCCCCACCCTGAGCCCCATGCCCTTACAGGGACCAGCATAACGGTCTGTTGCCTGCCTCGTTGGCAAAGAAAATTCTTGTAGCATGAGACATTATTAACCGCAAATACACCCCCCTGGGTAGTTCCTCCCCCCCCTTAGGTTTAACAGTCATGCTATGGCCGCCATCACCAGATGACCAATGCCTGCTTTCTGGATGGTTCGGTTCTGAGAAGGAAGGCGCGTGGTGGACTCGGGAAAACCAGACCCAAAGAAGACGTTTCGGGGTGTCCTTGGCAAGGAGGCAAGGGAAGCCTATGAGGTTGTCTCCAAATACCATGCCTGTAGCCACTTTGATCGGTTCTCGGATGTCCCCCCTCCCCCCAAATAGATCTCTTGTAAGGGCCTGAGATTAATACGGGGTCTAGAAGTCCTCCTTCTTGGCATAAATGACCTCACAGCCACCCCTGCCTCGTCGAACTATACTAAAAGAAGTGCCTGGGCCCAGACCCCCTACCCCAGCTGCCGGTGATCTGTGAGGCCCGATAGTCCCGGTGCTGGCACTGAGTGGGTGAGGCAGTTCCCTCTCTTAGGCGAATGGGGAAGCTCCTGGCTGGCTTCCCTGCGTGGTCTCGGGGTCCTCAGGCCATGACCAAGGAGAGGAGAGTGCCTGGCCCTGCCTCGAGGAGGAGGGCCTGAGTGCAGATTTATGACCCAGGCCGCTCCCAGCTCACCAAATGCTTCTCGAGCCAAGACAGTGGAATGTAAGACCCGACCCGGGCCAGAGGAGGAGGCCAGGGTCGGAGGCGGGGCTGAGAGGAGCAGAAATCCGAAGTGGCCCGGTGCCACCGCCCCTGGGCTGCGAGTTGTCCACTGGGGTCTGGGGTGGCGTGCGAGGCTCTGGCACCAATCCTTGGTTTTGTTGGCGGGTTTGGGCTGCCCTTGGCTGGATGAACTTCAGGATACCCAGCTGCTGATGGGCCAGCCGCGGCGAAAAGCTGCGGGCGTGGCTGGGCCCGGCTTGGCCTCTCCGGGTTTTAGCGGCGCCCGGGCCGGGAGCTCCGGGGCAGACGGATTTAGGATCTACGGAAACACCCATCTTAGACTCGACAGTGGCATCACCGGAGGCACAAGCTGGCTTTCTCCTAGGGTCCCTGTCACTTAGTCTCCAGTGGAGCTCCACTCTCTGGGAGAGCGAGTTCGGGGTAACGGGTAGAGGGTCACTTGGGTGTCCTCTCTTAGGGAAATTAGCTCCACCACCATGTTCCCCCGATGGAGGAGCACGGGTGGAAACCTGTCCGTCCACACAGCTAACAATATCCGGATTGTGGAAGATGAGGATTCAAGTTTTCTTGGGGCAGAAGTGAGGGGAGCGCGGGGTTCCCTGGATCCGGACAAAGGCACACCGCAGGGAAGGCAGCCGCACTCAAGGTTGGCCTGTCCTCTGGTTTTACAACAAAGAGCTTTGAGTTTTGTCCGTGGGGACTCGTCCAGAGCTTCCAGATTTGAACCAGGTATCAGGAAGGATACACCAAAAGCCTCAGGAGTGGCTGGGGACAACCATGTCAGACCAGCCGAGTTGTCCGGGAATTTGGGACTTCGCCGGAGGTCCCCCCCCACGATTTTCAGTACAACACACACACACACACACACTGCGTCAACAGAATTTTTTCTGGCCACGGATCCCACCGGGTAAACAAGCGTGGGGGGATGGGGCGCGGAAGATGGCGCCTGGACTCGTGGTCCCTGCGGTTGTCTCCAGCTTCGTTCCAGGACGAATACACCGGGCTTTTGTAGTTAAGTGTGGTCCAGCCCGGCTTGGAGGTTATTTTCCCCAGACCTGGAGGCTCTCTGAAGTGGTGGTGTAGTGTAGCCTCTGCTTCTCTAGAAATGTCCCCACGCCCCAACATGGCTTCCGACCGCTGTTAAATGTGTGTGTGGGGGAATACAGGGACACGGAGACCTGGGCACTGGCCTGTGCACCGCACGCTGTACTTGGCAGCCCGGAGAGATGCAGGAGGGACTCAGCCAGTGTTACCCTCCCCGGGGCCAGGAATCCGGTACCCCAAGCCCAGCACACCGGTGGCCTGAGGGCCGAGTGGCAGGTCCAGAGGGGACCGGGAAGCCGTACATTCCAGAGGGGAACGGGTCATGTTCCGCCCCAACCACAGCCCTAATGAAACTCCGGGTCGGTATGCCACGCCGACGGGGCGCACACTTGAAAAATGCAAACGCCATCGGCAAATCCGGGGCAAATTGGAATAATTTTTTATTAGCAGCTAAATGATTTATGGCACACATACCCCGCCGTCACAATTAAGGCGTCTTGGAGCATCCAGGGGTGAAAACATTAAACATTTATAAAAACAGGCCTTTGTTTTTTTCCAACCCCGCAAGCCTTTTGCACAATTCCCCCACCCCGACTCTCTCAAGATACATATTTTTTTTTTTTCTTGAGCTGTATTAAAATAAGAAAAACATTCTGGATCCCGAGAGGGATGAGGGGGTAGGGGGGAGATCAGGGCCTGCGCTCTGAATATTGGAGGACGTTGGGGGTGGGGGAAAGCGAGCGACTGAGGCGTGGGAGGGTTTAACTGGGAACCCACAAAGGCCTATGGATAAAACTCAAGGGCACTAGGCGCCCCCCACCCCCTCAGCCCGTTTCTCTCTTGTTTCCAGCAGCCCTCGCAGCTTAACAGCATTTATTTTATTTCTTGCAATCAACTCCCCCCCTCTCCCCTAAGGCACATAGACACAATACCTCCTTTCTCTAACCCCCCTCTCTCCGTCTTTGCTCCTGGCGGTCCCCGGGCAGCACCGGTCGTCTCCGGTCGCCCTGGCTGCCACTGAGACCCGGTCGCCCAGCTCCGAGCACCCGGACACCGTCGCTCACTTCCCCTCGGCTCCGGCTATTTTCGTTCTTTTCTCTCCTTCTCACTCCTCCCTCCTCCCCCCACCGAGCTCCAGCTTCTAAAAGAGGGCAGCCTAGAAACCAGCGCAGAAAGCTCCAGGAAGGGCAACTTGAAACTGCTCTCAAGAGGCCGAATTTTTTTTTTTTTTCCCTTCAAATTTATCCTGGAATTAAATTAGACACCCCCAGCTCTCTCTCTCTCTCGAATCTTCCCCTTTTTTTTTTTCTTTCTAAAAGTGGAGAAAAGAAAAATAGAACGGATGAGCGCTAACTAGCTCATTTTAAAAAAACTCTCAAAAATTGCCTTAAAAATGGATTTCTTAAAAAAAAAAAAATAGCAGCAGTAGAAAAACGCTGAGTCCGCAGAGCAGGGCGAAAGAGCGGGCTTCTTTTGTTTTAATTAAAACCCTATAACCACGGTTGCTCTCGAGGCAGGATCTGCAAGGCTCTCTCTGCCTTTCCAAGCTTCCTTTCCAGGGTAGGTAATGCTAGCTGGGCTCGGGCTCCTGTGGGGCTTGCGGAATGGGTGCAGGGGGACCCCCCCACTCTTTTAGGACCCGTTCCTTCGGCGATGACCACACTCCCTGGGTCCCCAGCCAGGTATATCTGCCGTCGGCGGTTCCCGGCCATTTAACCCCGAAAGGTTTTTTTTTTTTTCTTTTCTTTTGCTGAAAGAGCAAAATAAAAGTACAAAGTCCGGGGGATTGGTGCTACCCGCTACCCTCCCCCTCTGGCCGCCGTGGCCAGCCAAGCACTTTTGGGCTTGGCTTGCTTCCTCTGAGCTCAACAGATTTTTTTTTTCCCTTTCCCGGTCTCGCCCTCCCTGGAGGGGGCGCGGCGGATGGAAGGCGAGAGAGGCCCCCAGCCAAGAGGTTTTTAATATTACACCTTAATAGGTTTCAGAAGGCCCCGTGGAGAAATGCTAATAGGGCTGAAATGTCAGAACCGAGAGGGATTCAGCTCGCGTTCCGCCGATCTAATCCTTTTTTCTGCTCTGGTTTTTCTGGGGGGGGGTGGTGGGGGGGAAAGGAGGGGCGCCCACGCCAAAGGGGGCTTTGGGGAGGGGCGCGCGGTGCGCACTCGGCCGCAGAGCCCCACAGCCCGGGTTTCTATAGGAACCCTTTTTATAAGATGCAACTCACCGCTGCCGACCGCCGCGGCCTGTCCAAAATATTAATCAGTAAAGCCTTCTGACACCGCGTTTCAGGGAGGGGACCCGCAGGCTGAGGCGAAAGAAAAAAAGTCCTTGTCGCCTGCTTGCCCATCCCACCCGACCGCGACTGCTAGGGGGACAGGGAATGAATCGCTGCTTTATTTTAAGAAAGAGAGAGAAGGAGAGAAAGAGAGAGAGAGAGAGAGAGAGAGAGAGAGAGAGAGAGAGAGGGAGAGAGAGAGAGAGAGGGAGAGAGAGAGAGAGAGAGAGAGAGGGAGACAGAGAGACAGAGAGAGAGGAGAGAAGAGAGCGCAAGCAGGAAAGCAGGCCTTGTCACTTTGGCGTCTGAACCTCGCTCTTTGGAGTGGCACCCTGGAGAGGGAGCACCGGGCGCGGGCGCAATGAGCAGCCCGCCGGCTCTCCGCTCTTCCCGGCTAGCTTGTCACCTCCTCCCGAAGAAGGAAGCTGACAGGAGGCCTTGCAATGCCCGGGATTGCGGCGACAACCATCTTCCTCTATTTTGATCACTCAGTCCAGACGCAGGAGGAGGGGCTGGGATGGGGGGTGGAGAAGGAGAAAGGAGGGGGTTCTGCTGGAGCTGGTGAGGGGGAGGGCTGCCTAGAAACGGCTCGGAAAAATTCTCACCACCAGTTTTGATCATTCAGCCCCGCCGTGGGGAGCCTGGAAACTGCTGGAGCCCCGAGGTCCGTAATTGGTTTTATAGGAATGGCTGAGGGCCAAGGTGTTTACATGCGCGTGATGGGCGGCGCGCGGGGCCAATGCGCTGCGTCCGGGGGCTGGCCCGAAGGGGGGGCGGGCACCCGGGAACAATGCGTGTTTCTTCGTCTGCGAGGCTCCCCTCCCCCGTCCCCCTCGGCCCCCCCTTCGCTTTTTTTTTTTTTTTTTTTTTTTTTAGATCCAGCGAGAGGAACTTGAAAGGGGGGTTGTGTAATGTACCTTTTCCAATCCCGGGCTGTATATGGAGATTTGGGATTCTTTAAACCGGCGCTACCTGGATTTTATTAAAAAGCGGGGAGCTCGGCGGGAGGAAAGCTGGCTTTTCCGGGGGCTGCGGGAGCGGGGCCGCGGGAGGGCGGAGGAGTTGGCGCGCCGCGCGCCCGGCCCGGGGAGCGGTTTTCTACCAAAAAAAGGAAAGGCGGGCAAAAAGTGTGAGGCGGCTGCGGGTGGCGGAGGGGAGCGGCGGCCGAGGGATGGCGGGCAGTACGGGCGCCTAGCCGCGCCAGGAACCGCGGCGGTTGCCGGAGTCGCCGTCGGAGCCTGGAGCCCGGAGCCCCGCCGCGCCAGGTACGCTCCGGGCCCCGATGCTCCCCGAACTTGTGCAGCGTACCCCTGGGGCCGCAAAGCAGGCGGTCCCCGAAACTGTCGGGGTCCCCAGAAGGGAAGCGGAGGGCAGGGACCTGGGGGAGAGGACGCATCGCTGCGCCCTGGACTCCCACCCGAGCCCTCAGTCTGCAGCATCGCCGAGGGCGGCGGTTCCCTACTTGGTTCCCGGCAGGCGGCAGGCTAGCCCGCGGACGCCGAGACGGTTTCGATTATAGGCTGTTTTTAATTAAAAGCCGGAATTCAGCCATTTTAGCTGCATTTAAGAGGAGAAAAGTAGAGGAGGACGCAGTGGAACCCCGCAGATAGCCACGCCAGCTTCTCGGCCACGGCAAAGGCTGCTCCTTAGGGCTTCACCCCGACTTCCTTAAAGTGGGGCGCCTGGGCACTGCCTTTTTCAAAACGCTACCTTTAAAGAATATTATCTTTAAGTGTATGCGGAAAGCTCTTGGCGCCTTTGAGACAAGTATCCCAGGCTGTGACGATCGTAGATTTTTTCAAAAGTAAACGCAATTCTGGTAACCAGAGCCTGATATGAGCGAGGGAGGGCGAGAGGAAGAGGGGGTGTTTGTAACCAAAGCCACGTTAAAATAGGCGTCCTTAGCAAAGTTGGGGGAAGAGGACTTTTGGGTCTGGGCGTAGGGCGGCTGGCCACCCGGGAGCCCGTGGCTGTGGCTTAGTCCCCGGCTGCTAGAACTCCCCGGGTCTCCCGGAATCAGAAGATCGAAAGCTGCCTGGGGCTGGTGGATGGTCAGCGAGGGGAAGGGTGGGCGCTCTGCTCCCCTCGGGAACAGGAAAACGACAGATCTTTTAAACAAACAGCTTAAACAGGAATTACAGGGGGGTTACCCGATGCTGGGGTGGCACCCCTCCGCTGGTCCGCACTGTTAAGGTTTTTCCTTTGTAGGTTATTTTGGGGGTGTGTGGGTCGCAAAGCTAGGGTAGAAGAGAGATCGTTGGATTCCCCTTCTCTGATGATCCCCAAATCATCCATACCAGGCCACGTCCTCCGGGCATCGGCATTCCCAGGCCCGGGCGTTGGAAAATGAAACCAAATCTTGTTTTGAAGGAGTCTTTTTCCAGTTCGCGGGCGAGAATGCCACGTCTCGGGGATGCGGATTCTGCGACTCCCAGTGGCCCGACGGGGGCAACAGGAGGGGGGCGGTGATCTTCCTTTAAAAAATAAGCCTGTTTCGAATCTGACCTTGGTAAACAACACAACAACACCCCATTATTATTATTATTTTATATTTTGGCGGCTCACAAGGAGATCCAAAACTCGGGAGGGGAAAAAAGGGAGCCGAGGGCCCCAAAATGGTTAAACATTAAACTTTGCGAATCAGATAGTGGCAAGGTATTATGGACACATTTCGACCAACTCAAAAGCGTTCGGAGTTTTAAACCTCCGGAGCTGTGACGCCTGAAAAATAAAGCGCTCCAGGTTTAGATTTGGCCGAACGGGCGCGGTCGGTAGAGTGGCCTTCCCCAGTTACAGAGGACTTCGCAGGCAAGAGCCCGGGCTGGGACACAGCGAGTCGGGGCGCTTTCCTGAGCCAGGTCCCTGGAACCCCGAGCTGCTGGAGGAAGGACCATAGGTCTTTGCATTTCGAGGAGAGGGGGCGGCTCGGGATTTTATTTCTGGCCACCAGCTCGGTTCCCTACTCTCCAACCCTGAAGGGCGAGGCGACTTTCTGAAACTTGTTTTCTTTCTTTTTTTCCCTCTCTCTCCCCTCCCCCTTTCTCCCTTTCCTCTTCTGTGTCTTCCACGGCCCTCTTCCCTCATCAAGACACAGTGTACGCCTTTTTCCTCATCTCCGCTCAGCCGCCCGGAGGGGACTCACCGCGGGCGGTTCACGCGCCCCGGGCCGCGGGCCCGAGGTTGAGCGCCAGCCCCGCTGGCCGCCGCCATGCACACCGCGGAGCGCCCGCCACCCGAGGACAGTAGGACTACATCGAGGCCGAACTTTTAAGTCCCACTGAAGCGGGCCGGCGGGCCGGGTGGGGAGGCGGACCGCGGCACTCCCGCGGAGGATGGATGGCCGAGATTTCGGGCCCCAGCGGTCCGTCCACGGCCCCCCGCCGCCGCTGCTCTCCGGCCTGGCCATGGACAGCCACCGCGTGGGCGCGGCCACCGCCGGACGCTTGCCCTCCTCGGGCTTGCCAGGTCCCCCACCGCCTGGGAAATACATGGCCGGTCTCAACCTACACCCGCACCCGGGTAAGTGTTGCGCACTGCGCTGGCACCCACCCTCTAGCCTTGAGGGGGATCTTAGGGCGGGAGCCCAGGTCAAACCTAAGTGGCTGGAGCTGGGTGTCTCTGTCCGGTTTCACCAGGGTGTGCAGGAGGCTCAGATCCTAGTGCAGAGTCTCCAGGAAGACAAGACCTGTCCCTAGTGTACCATGTAGTCTTAATCCTCCCGAGACCCAAGTATCTTCGGTCACAACCACTCTAGGGGGATCCCACTCCGAGGGCTCTTGAGGAAGTGGAGTTTGCAAAATTTAAAAAAATAAATAATTTAAATGTAGGCGCGAAAACAGCGAGCCAGTTCCTCAGCCCGGGAGACAGCCGCTTCCGTATGGATCTTAGATCTTTTTCTTGGCAAGCACTGGTGGGTCTTGGGTTCTGTCCCCGCGTGTAGCCGCGTCCCGGGCGGTTCCACGCCTCCAAGGGTGGGGTGGGGGAATGAAAGAGAAGAATAGTGACCCCAGGTTTTAGGAGCCTGGTGTGGTAAACCCTTAAGATCTTAGGGACCCTGTTTATCAGTGGAAGGTATAGATCTGCGTAACCCAGCCGCCAATCTGGCAGAGCCGGGGCTGCAGGGGGTGCCCCGCGATGGCTCCCCGAGGTGGTGGCTGAGAAGGCCCAGTCGCTCACCGTTCCCTGGGCTGCACAGGGAAGGAGCAGAGAGAGGGCAGGCAGGGCTGAGACAAGTCTTGGTCACCGTGTGCGGGAAGAGAGGGAGCCTTGGGACCTGCAGACCTGCTTGGTGGCGGATCCGTAAGCCGGTCCCTCCTCCCCGGCTGCTTCTGGTTTCTGCGCTTGGCTTAAGGAGAACACTCCAGCTCTTCCTTTAAAAAGAAGAAAACAAAACCAAACCCTGGTCGATTTCCCCAGAAACCGGATCCCTTGTCCTTTGGAAAGAGACTTGGACACCCTGGGGGCGCAGAGCCACTACTTCTGTGTCTCCCCCTGCCCGCCAGAGTGACCACGGCTCGCCGAATAAGCCTCTGCTTTTGATATTTTTCTCCTGGAACTTTTCTAGAATTGGGAGTCCGGGACTCAGCGGGACAAAGGGCCTTTGTGAAGTGCCTGACGGGGGAGGGGCGAGCAGAGATCCCGCCGGCGGGGGCGCAGGGACCCGGGTCATCTCTCCTGGTGTGCGTGTGCCCCTTGAGAACTAGAGGCGCGTCCGCTCAGGGGTCATACAGGAATGGTGCCCCACAATCCAGGTGGAGCACTGGATCATTCCCACGGCAGGAATTGGGGACGGCTTTGGGCTACAAAGGCCATTTGGGCCAACTCTGTTTGAGAGGGGGCTTTGGAGGTTTATGAGTATGTGCATTTGTGGACTTTTGGGGGTCTCTGGGTTAGTTGGTTTAACGGGAAGTGGCAGCAGGGTCTTTTCTTGCGGCCTGGGAATATGACCTCGGGTGTTCCTGGCTGGCTGAATCTCAGCTTGTCTCCTGCTCCAAGTCTGCCTGGGATCTGGCCCAGGTTTGGCTGAGAGCAGCGCCTATAGCCATTCCTTGTCGCCTGTCCTTCTGAGTGCACAGCATTTTCCAACCCTGGTGGCGTAGAATAATCAGACTGCCTCCCATGCCTAACCTCTCATCTAGTGGATGGGGTGACAGAGGCGTAGACTAGGAAATCCAGCTGGAAGCAGCCTTGGAATCCCGCGTCCTGGCCTTCTCTGCCCGGAGCTGTGCGACTTCTGTACACGGCAGCTTGAGGGCTTGGAGGAAATGGGAGAAAAGTCACTGCAGTCCCCTTGAGGCTTTGCTTACCCGAGAGGGAAGAGTGGGAGCCTCGTAGCTCTTACTTCCTACCGGTCCCATCTGTCCCCACCTCCAGATGGGGCAGATAGACTGGACCCCAGGTCAAGGCCCAGAGCTGAAGCCATACTTAATCCTATTAGCCACGATGGGACTGCACCCCATTCAACCCGGAGGAGCTGGCAGAGGAGCTGGCGGGGCTGGAGAGTCCAGACGCTCCTCCCCCACCCTGTTTTCCTTGCAGGGGGTGCAGGTGCTAGGTCTTTGCACCGGGCACCACCCCCGTGCTTTTTTCTGGCTGCCAGCTCCTTAGATCTTGCCAGCCTTATCAAGCCCGTTTTTATTTGTTTACTTTTGTGAAAAAATGTCAGAGAGACTGAGCAATTTGCTCGGGTCACTCAGCCTAGAGGGAAGAAGATTTTTGTTACCTCTGGGCTGGTCCCATTGGAGGATACACCCATGGCTGCTGGGGGGACAGAAGCCCCTGTGAACGGTCACTAGGCAGGGGGAGCTTGGCCTGGTAACCCCAGGGGAGCAGGGCTCTTGGGTGAGGTCCGCTGTAGGCAAAGCTTTCTACTATGATGTGGGTTTGACTGAGGGCTACAGCCCATTCCTCAGGTGAAATTAATAATAATAATAATAATAATAAAGAACAGGCCATCAGTGTGGAGGCTCACACCTATGCAGAGATAGAGGGAGCAGCGATAATTGGGGCGGCCAGCCTTTGCTACTTACCTAGATACATACACACTCGCGCGCGCGCGCGCGCGCGCGCATGTTCGCACGTGAGCACACACACAGACCACCATCACCACCACATACTACACAAATACACCACACACATACACACACAAATACACATACCCCCATCACATACATACATGTACCACACACACACATACATACATACATACACGTACCACACACATACACACACAAATACACATACCCCCATCACATACATACATGTACCACACACACACACACATACATACATACATACACGTACCACACACATACACACACTCGTGCACACACACACCACCATTACCACCACCACATACCACACAAATACACCACACACACACACACACACACACACACACACACATACACATACCCCCCATCACATACATACACGTACCCCACACACACACCCCAGCTGGACTGAAGCAGGGGCAGCTTCTTTCTTTTTCCCTTGCTGTAAGTCCTGCTGTAGTTTGAGCTGTGAATGGTCACAGCTTACCAGTGAGATTGACCAGTGGGCTAGACTTTAATTGCTGGAGTTGGGGGGTGGGGCTGTGAAGGATCCATCTTTCAGTTAAAGTTCTGTTAGGGAGGTCTTGTAGCTGGGGCTTATTTTCTCTGAACTCACACCCTGGCCTGAATGAGGGGTGGGACTCGGGGATGTAGACACAGGAGGTACTGCACTTTGACCTGGCCCTTGGACAATAGGCAACCAGCCGTGGGCTCCCAACTCTGGAATCCACTGTGTCAGCCTACCAGGATTGATTTAGAAAGATTAATCAGTCAGGACTGGCTGCTGGAGACAAGAGATGAGGTGATAAGGTTGTGGTTTTTTCCTCTTCTCGAACCCTCCCTTTGGTCAGAAGGTAGTAAAGGGGAGGAAGGCATGGGGAAAATTCTAGAAGGGGCCCTTGGGTTCCCTGATTCTTAAAGTGCTCACCTCCTGCTTGTCTTTTTTTTTTTTATTATTACATTTTAAATGTGTGTGTGTGTGTGAGTGAGTGTGTGCATGCACGCACGCATGTGCACGCACACCAGGCTGCATTGTGTTCACACCTGACTGCAGAGGTCAAAGGACAGCTTTCTAGAGTTGGTTCTCTCCTGCCCAGTGGAGGTCCTGGAATGGAACTCAGATGTGGCCACAGGTCACTACTCTCTGGCTCACCTTGGCGGTGCTTTTTGGGGCTTCACTAGCCTAAGCCTTGCTCTTTCTTCCTTCTTCCATTGGCAAATGATTTCCGAGAGCCTCTCGGCTCACAGGGCACTGCAGCGGCCCGGGAACTGTGGCCGGGAACCAAACAAGCTGGAGGCTTTGCGCCTCCTTTGGGCTTACTTTCTAGTGTGGGAGCCAGGCAATAAACACACAAATCATGGGGACACAGGCCACGTAGGAAATAAAACGCCCTGGGTCTGGTCTGGCCCTTGGGGTGAAGGGCCAGGTCAGAGGGCTTGACCTCAGCCATCCCCAGAGTGAACTCTTTTGTGTGTCTGAAGAGCAGAAAGTTGACAGGAAGCAGAAACCGGGCCTGGTGAGGTATCAGAGGTTTTGGAGCCCTGGATCAGCAGGCCCGGTGGGAGATGCACTGTATGGGGTGGGGCAGCTCTTACCAGGTCCCTGAAGCCCAGCAACGAAGTCTTGGAATTTTAAACAGCCATTTTACAAAACTGGCCTGGACTCTTTTTTTTGAAGGCAGTGGTATGTAAGGCGAAGGTAGGCAGGGAGCTGTTCTAAGAGACAACGGAAAAACTGACCATGGCTACCGGCAGTGTGTAGCCGAGATCGAATCTTGGTTTAAGGGAAAAATTGCTCCAGAGGATCATGGAGGCAACTGGAAAAATTGGAATATGGGCCATAGACAGCACCTCCAGACTACAGCCACTGCCTAGGTTGTCTGGATGCTGGTCTTATTTTCTGGGCATACGGACGCTGGGGCCGTGGCTGCCGCTGTCTTGCAGACGGCTGGGGCAAGCTGGAAGGAAGAATACTTTCAGTATAGGTGTCTGGGCATGTTCCAGGGAGACAGCGGGTGATGTAAGATTACAAACGAGGAGCTGTGATTAGAGCCCATGAAGGTGCTGGTGGTTCGCTGTAACTATTTTGAATTCCTCTGAAATTCAAATTCTTCTAAAATAAGCATACAAGGGAAGGGGCGTGTGCAAGATGGCTCAGTGGGTAAAGGAGCTTGCCAGTAAACGGAGGACCTGAGCTTGATCCCTGGGATCCACATGGTAGAAGGAGCTCTGTGTGTGTGTGTGTGTGTGTGTGTGTGTGTGTGTGCATACATGTGTTTTAGTCAGATGTTCATGGGGTGGGAGAACAGTCTGGGGACAAGATGGGTTGAGGCACCTTTTATCCCTTACCTTTCTTATTTTTTTTTTTTTAATAAAATATTACTGTATAGTTCTGCCTGGCCTGACTTTGCTGTATAGACCTGACTTACCTCACTCTAGGAGGTGCCTGCTGCTGCCTCTGGAGTGCTGGGGTTAAAGGCATGCACCACCATGCCTGACTTTTTGTTTGTTTGTTTGTTTGTTTTCCTTTTAAGACAAGAGTTTTATGAAGCTAAGGCTGAGCTGGAATTTATGATCCTCCTACCTGATTCTCTTGAGTACTGGGAATTTAGGAATGTATATGATAATTGCCTGGGGTGGTGGGACATTTCATATGTTGTGGATATATACACATGCACACATATATGTATGCATATATATGTATGTGTGTGTGTGTATATATATACATATATACACATATATATATATATCATATTTGGAAGACAGGGTTTGCTATAGCACAGTTAGACCTCCAATTCACTGCATATCTGAGAACATTATCTGGAACTCATGATCCTGCCTCAGCCTACAAGTGAACACTTGATTTGGTTGTAGCTGGTTAGGGATGGTCTTGACTCCTTTTGGTGGACCAGCTGCCGTCCAATCTGACTTTGCTTTCACCCCATGATGTGGTCTTCAGTCTAGATTCTAGGTCATCTCTGTAAGCATTCCAACCTAACTATAAAGGGGCCAGGACTTTAGCTTCACTTGGCATGAAACCCTGGATTTGATCCCCAGCCCTGCATTGGTACCTGTAATCATGGCTCACCTTGGGTGGAGGCCAACCTGGGATTTGTAAGACACTGTCTCAAAACCAAATAAACAAACAAAACCCAACAACAAAAGACAAAAAAAAATCCTGTCTGTCTGTCTGTCTGTCTGTCTGTCTGTCTGTCTATCTATCTATCCATCCCATCCATCCATCCACCCACCCACCCATCCATCCATCCATCCAGTGGTTCTCAACATCCCTCTTATCCACAGAAGCATCACATCTACCTTTGGTGGAAGTAAAAGCTGTCACATAGTGAGATGCTGACTCAAGATAAAAAGTGGGGCTCTTGAGATACAGCCTAGTGGTAGAGCTTCTGCCTAGGTTTAGTTGGAGGTGTGGCTCAGTGGTAGAGCCCCTGCCTAGAATCCCCCAGTGAGGGGCTGGGGTGTGGCTCAGTGGTAGAGCCCCTGCCTAGAATCCCCATTGAGGGGCTGGGGTGTGGCTCAGTGGTAGAGCCCCTGCCTAGAATCCCCCAGTGAGGGGCTGGGGTGTGGCTCAGTGGTAGAGCCCCTGCCTAGAATCCCCAGTGAGGGGCTGGGGTGCTCAGTGGTAGAGCCCCTGCCTAGAATCCCCAGTGAGGGACTAGAGTATCTAGTGCTCACATACCTTTCTAACAATTTTATACATTTCTCAGCAGTTCGGAACCTGGAATCCTTTGATAAGAAGCTACTTTATCTGGAGGCTGGCTCTTTTAGGGGTGGGGGTTATTTGTTTTTAATGACTTTTTTTCCTGGAACTTGCTCTGTAGACCAGGGTGGTCTCACATTCAGAGATCTGACTGCTTCTGCTTCCTAAGTGCTGTGATCAAAGACATTCATGACCTATCGCCATCTGGATTTTCCTTCTTTTCTTTTTGGCACTTATTGTGCATTTGTGTGTAGATACACATGCTTGTGTATGCACATGTATATGTGCATGTTTGTATGTGTTCCAGTGTATGTTTAAGAGGGCAATTTGTGTGAATTAATTCTCTCCTACCATTTGGATCCTGCTTGCCCTGTGACCTCTCACACCTGCCCAGGCCTGAGATTGAAGTCTTGATTTTCTGCCTTTGATGAGTCTTTGAGTCTCAGTTTTCCCATCTACAAAGTGGACCAATTAATACTGAAAGCTTCCTTGCCTGTGACATTTGATGAGGCAGGCTCAGGTTGGGTGCCTGACCCAGGTCCAGCCCTCTTCCTAGGTTACTGAAAAAGTGATTGCTGCAATTATGGGCATCATTAGCGGGTGACTCACAGATCCCTCAGGCCCATCCACACCTCTCCCAGGGCTTTGGAATTTCCTTCTAACTCTCTGACTGGGGCATAGTTCTCAGCCAATGAGCTGGAGGTAACCTGTACATCTACTTTATCTTGGGACTGGTAGTAATCGACCCCAGGGCTTCATAGCTACCCCTGAACAGTACCCCCAGGTCCTCATTGCTTTTTATTTAACACCTTCCCTTTTTTATAACAGCCAGACTAAAATACTCCATGTTATGTAGCTCAGACTAGCTTTGAATACCTGATCCTTTTGCCTCTACACCCCAAGTGCCTGGATCACAGCTCTGACCACCATACCCACACACCCAGACTTAAGATGCTTTCATCTGAAGTTTCTGGTTTAGCTGACTTTTTAAGGGTCTTTCTGTGTAGCCCTACCTGGATTGGAATTATCAGAGCTCAGATTTGCCTCGATGATGCTACACCCAGTGAGGTGTGCTTTTAGTCCCAGCACTTGGGAGATAGAGGGACCTTTACTGAATTGGAGGCTAGTCTGGACTAAATACTGAGAGTCCCACGGTCAGCCAGGGCTAAATAATGTGTCGCTGTCTCCACAAATTCAAATTAAAACATCAACCAAACCAGGTCTGAGCATATGAACTCACACGTGCATGATGCCTGGATTTGATTAAGTCACAGTTCAAAGCTAGCCTGTGCTGCATAGTCACATAAACAAAACAAGCTAGGTATTGTGGCTCATGCCTTTAATGCCAGCACTCAGGAGTACTGTATGGGGATGGTGGTGAGGGGGTGCCTTCATGCCTTTAATCCCAGTGCTGAAGAGGCAGAGGGAATCTCTGTGAGTTCGAGGCCAGCCTGGTCTATAGAGTGAGTTCCAGGACAGCCAAGGCTATACAGAAAAACCCAAAGAATGATTTTTAAAAAGTTAACAAAAAAAGAAAGAATAGAAAAGAAAAAAGCAAAGAAAAATGTGTAGCATTAAAAAAATAAAATGGACGGGCTGGAGAGATGACTCAGCAGTTAAGAGCACTTGCTGCTCTTGCAGAGGACCAGGGTTTGATTTCCAGCACTTACACAAGAGCTCACACCATTTTGACTCCCTGTTTCACAAGAGTCCGACTCTGTGTCTGGCCTCTGGAGACATTGTATGTATGCGACACATGCATATACAAGCAAAACACCTATAGTACACATGTGTAACATGAACTAAATTGGGGTATAATAATAGGATATTCTGAGAGATGATTTGGGGGGATTAAGTGTTGCAAATAAAGCATTTAACACTGTGTCTGATATGTAAAAGGGACCTTGCAAATGTTATTGCTATAGTAATTGAAGTTTTTTTAATCTCTTACCCAGTTCTGTCTCGTTCTCTTGATGTATATGAAATACAAGGTTTTTATTTTGTTTGTTTTTTAAGAAACAGGGTTTCTCTGTGTAGCCTTGGCTGTCCTGGAACTCCCTCTGTAGACCAGGCTGGTCTCGAACTCACAGAGATTCCCTCTGCCTCTTTAGCACCCCATACAGTTTTATTTAAGCCAGTTTTTTTTTTTTTTAAACTATGGCTTTGTAAATTTTGTGCCTAGAGTCAATAGTATAATAAAATCAATTTATATTTTCTGGGGTTATCAGGTTTTTTTTTTAATTTTTATTTTTACTTATTATTATTTTGGTTTGTTTTGTGCTTTAGAATCTCTGCCGTCCATCCTGTGGATACAGATTCTATTTGGAATATATACTGCCCAGGTCCCTCTTGTCTTTCCTTGAAGAGTGTGGTCCTGTATTCGTCCATTTTTCTTCACCTGGTTGCCAGTTGCTCTGTTCCTTGGCTTCAGGGCCTTCCTGTGTCCTGGGTTATGTGCATGTTTCTGGGGAGCATGTTCAGCAGTAGTTTTCTGAGGAAGGCTGTGCAGAGGGCAGGTCTGAGGCCCGGTGTGTCTGGAACATATCTTTGTGTTCTTCCTGGCCACGTCAGGGCTTAGTGACTTCCAGTGTTCTGTCTTCTGCCTTTGGAAGGTTATGAAGCTATGCCTACTCTCCACTGTGGTGCTGGGGACTGAACCAGTAGTGTTGTTACCTGTTTAGCTTGTGAGTGATTGTGTACTTATTTGTATGCATGGACAGTTTCATTCATGTACAGAATGAATTTTAAACATTTTTGTCTGCTCAGTACCCTCTCATCTGCTGGCTGCCTTTTGAAATTCATCTTCCTCCCAGTTTCGTGGCTGTTTTGTGAATGACCCACTCAATTTAATTCGAGTTAGTTTCTGTCTCTGTCTGTCTGTCTTCCCCCCAACCTCCTCCCCATCTTTCTTTTTCCTTTGTTTTTTTGAGACAGGGTTTCTCTGTGTAGCCCAGGCTGCCCTGGAACTCCCTCTGTGGACCAGGCTAGCCTCAAGCTCAGAGATCCACCTGCTTCTGCCTCCGAGTGCTGGGATTAAAGTCTGACTGGCTAGAATTTCTTTCTTGAGCTTGGGTGTCTGGTCACTTATTGGAGCATGAGCAACTTAACTAGTGGCCATATCACTGGGGGGGGGGGGTAAAAAAAGACACACTAACCCTCCAATAACTGTTAACTGTCTATAAAGCCTCAGAGTCTCCCTCTGTAGACCTGGAACTCACATGGAGACCAGGCTAGCTTTGAACTCACAGAGTGCTGGGGTTAAAGGCATGGGCTAATCACTTTGAATCTTGATCACCATATGCAAAGTGTCTGTTCTCTGTGGGTCCCCCCACCCCCTGCTGGACATCTTTTTGAGCATCACAATAGTGACAGACATGGCTAGGGGGACCCAGGGGACAGCTTGGCCTCTTTCTAGTTGTGTGGGTTAGACATTTTACCTAACAGACCCTCCGTTTTCTTTCTGCTAAAATGGCCGGTGAGTAGTCGCTTTTCACAACGGTGTGAAGGGTAAATTCGTCTAGGCGCAGAAGCACCTGGAGCGCTGCCTGGCTCAAAGAAAGCCTGAGCTGCGATTAGGGATTTTCTTCCCTTCCTCGCTGTCTTGAGATTCTGTGCGAGATTCTGTGCGGGAGTGTCTGCTCTGGCCTCCTTTTGTGTTTGCTGTGCTGGGTGCCTGTCAATCTCAGAATTCAATCCTTCCAGCCTGAAATTGTTTTTGAGTTTCTATTTTTATTCATATTCGATCATTTCCTGTCTAGCATTCTTTCTTTGTACTAGTAGTGAGATATCTTGAGGCCCTTGCTCTAATAAACACATTTTCTGTATCCCGTTCCCCAGCCTGGGGGCCTTGATACACAGCTGGAACTCAGGATGGTAGACTGGGCTAACCTCAGACTCACAGCGATCCACCTATGAGTGCTGGGATCAAAGGCGTGCTTTACTGTTTCTTTTATTTTTACTTATTTATTTTGTGCATATGTGTATTTCAGAGGACAGCTTTTGGTAGCAGTTCCAACTAGTTTGTCATGTTTTGCTGCAGTCACCCTTACCCACTGAGTCTTCTCACCAGCAACAGTCTTTCTGGATGTCGTTAATGGAATTTTATAATCCTTTAAACCTTTACTAACTATAGTTTTTGAAGTTGGCTGTCATTTATACATAGAGTATGTAAAGAGAGAGAGAGAGAGAGAGAGTGTGTGTGTGTGTGTGTAATGTACCCAGGCTGGCCTTAATTCAGTATGTGAGGGCAACTTTCAATTTGTTTTAAAGATTTATGTATTATATATGTATGCTTATATATAATATATTTATCATATATATAAGTAGCTGCCTTCAGAGGGCATCAGATTACAGATGGTTGTGAGCCACTACCTGGTTGCTGGGAATTGAACTCAGGACCTCTGGAAGAGCAGTCAGTGCTCTAACCACTGAGCCACCTCTCCAGCCCGACTTTCGGTTTTTAATCTTCCCATCTCTTATCTCCAGAGAGCACTGGGATTGTGGGTGTGCACCACCACAGCCAGTGCCGGGATGGAACTTGGGATATCTGAAAGTTGGGGTAGTACTGGACCAACTGAGCCATGCCTTTTCTTTGGGCTCTCTTTGGTTCTTTCTCATCTTCTGCATTTTAAGAAAGAACTACTAACCAATCCAGCGCTTGGGAGGTAGAAGCGGGACGATCAGGAAAGAATCCAAGGCTAGCCTTAGAACCAGAATGAGTTAGAGGATAGCCTGAGCTACATGAAACTGTTTCTGGGAAACATGGGACCCAGAAGAGCCATTGCTGCTTAAGCACGAGGATCCGAGTTCAGATTCCCCACACTGAAAAGCGGGGGGCCTCCGGTAGCTGGAGTGCTTTGGGGCGTGGATTGCTAGGGCTTGCTGGCCTCCAGTTTAGCTCCAGGTTAAGGGAGGGAGTTGGATAGTGAGAGCCAGATACCCAACTAGTGTTATCTCTGTATAAAGGTGTTTCCCTCCCAGTTTTGTTTTTTTTATTTTGTTTTGTTTTTTTTTTTTGACAGCTGTTGTTATATGGCTGACCTTGAGTTCTGCCTCAGCCTTCTCCACCCACCTCCCCAGTGCATATCTGGTGCAAGCTTTGGATACTTTTCTTTTTGGCCTTGTGTGAGAATGTGGTAGCTGCTTAAGCAAGCCTGGGTTTCCGCCTGGCTTCGGCTTCTGCCTAAACCCAACCCTGACAAGTCCCATTCTTTTAAAAGGCAATTCACTAATTTAAACTGACTATTGTTACTATTTGAGATATGGTTTCTTTGTGGCCTAGGCTGGCCTCAGGCTTAATGTTTAGCCTCTGAGGTGAGGCTGACCTTGGTCTTTCTTCATCTGGAACCACTACCTCAGTCATGGGGCAGAGCTGGGGTTATAGAAGTGGACCCTTCCACCCCCTATGAATTCCAACCTTTTATAGCTTCATCTCTGTCAGCAAAGGGCTTGTTGGAGACTCTAAATTCTTCCCTGGTGAAAACAGCTCCCCAGGTGTAGCAGACAGTGTGGTTGGCTTGCAAGAAGCCCTGTTCCATCCTCAGCACTACAGACAAAACAAAACAAAAAACCAAAAACAAACAAACAAACAAACAAACAAACAAAAAAACCCACCTAAATCAGATGTGGTCTTGAACACTTCCCTGCTCCCTGGGGATTGGAGATAACAGGGCCTCTAAGGTAGAGGAGATACTCTAATTTGATTGTCTCATCTGTTTGGTTTGAGGCGGGATCTCTCTTGGTGCATACAGGGCTCTAGTTCCTCTTGTCTTCTTTGTCCAAGTGCTGGGGTTAGGGGCATGAGCCACCAAGCCTGGCTAGGCTTTTGTTTTGTTTTTTGTTATTTTTACTTTGGTTTAATGCTAGGGATGGAACCTAGGGCTCCACATATGCTGCTAAATCTGAAGTCTGCTACTGAGCCATAGCCCAGCTTAATTACTGTTTGTGCTTATATGTGTGCATGCATATATATACATGTATGTGTGTGTGTGTAAGAGTGAAAGTGGGCAAGCAAGAAATTCATGTGTTTGAGAGAGTATGTGTGTGTATGTGAGTTTGTATGTGTGTTTATATGTGCATGTGTGTGAGTTTGTGTATGTATGTGTATGTGTGTATGTATGTACATGTATGTGAGAGTTTGTATGTGTGTATGTGTGTGGGTTTATGTGCATGTGTGTGAGGGGTCTGTATGAGTGTGTGTATGTGCATGTGTGAGAGAGTTTGTATGTGTGGGGTGTGTGTATGTGTAAGTGGGCAAACAAATTTATACATTTGAGAGTATGTGTATGCACATGTGTGTGTGTATGTGTGTGTGTGTAAGAGTGTGCAAGCAAGAAATTCGTGCATTAGAGAGTGAGTGAGTGAGAGAGCATTCACACACTTGAGCATTCATGGTGTACACATACAGAGGTCAGAGGACAACGTAAGGCATTTGGTTCTCTCCTTTCATCACCTGGGTCCTAGGGATCGAACTCAGATCATCAGGCTTGGCAGCAAGCTCCTTTATGTGCTGAGCCATCGTGTCAACTCAAAGGGAATTCTCTTTTAAAAATAACTTATTTGTGTTAGTTTTATGTACATTGGTGGCTTGCCTGCATGTATGGCTGTGAGGGTGTCAGATCTTGGACTGTTGGGAGCTGCCATGTGGGTCTCGGAATCGAACGTAGGTCCTCTGCAAGAGCAGCGGCGCTCTTAACCGCTGCCATATCTCCAGCCCAGTAGAAGAAATTTATAACTGTAAAGTTGTGTTGTGGCTTTAGGTGTCAAGGGGTCGTTTTACGCCTCATTCTGAACATTTTCCTTTGTCTAAGCAGTCCCTGGAAGTCCCTCCATCCCCAACTCCGTTACTCCTGAGGCTGGAGTGGTCCTTGGGGGGGATAAATTCTTTCCAGAAGGAAGTCCCTCTGTAATTTCCTGCTGGCTGTAACCCGTCTGGAGCCCAGAGGGCCCAGGCTGAATGGGCTGCTTTGCATATCACTGGGTAAGCGGGTCTTTACCTGTCCCTGGGAGCCTTTGGTATTCTTTTTACATTTAAATCTCAAGGGTCTACTTTTAGGGGTAAACTGTCTGGTGGGGGCAAGACAGAGCCTGAGGTGCTGGGCTGTAGAGACGGAGAGGCTTGGATTCAGTCATGAGGTGTCTGTCTGCTGATCATTTGTTCTAGGAATGGTGGGGCCTCTTCTAAAAGATGCTCAGGGAATCAGAGCACCCTAGGTAGATTGGGGAGTTGAGAGAAGAGGGATGGGGGGTGGGGTTGGCAGTGGTTGGATTGAGCTGGAGGGGTGGGTAGGAAGGGGAGGCGAGGCTGGGAAGGGCTTTATGCCCTGAGACCAGCCTTTAGGCATTTCTTCTGGGTGTGGGGCTGGTTTATAAAAGACGGGTTTTTGCCTCAGCTCCCTCCCTTCACCTACCTCAGTTGCCTCTGGACCAGAGGAGGAGGCAGCCGTAGGTCTCCAGCTGCTGCACCAGCGAGTACTGAGTAAGGTTTCACAGTGGCTGCGCAGCTGCTAAGTTTGTTACCTGGTGAGTGTCAGAAGGCCAGGGATGGAGAGTTACTGGGGTCTTGCCGTACCCCTCTCAGTTCTGTGGGAAGGTACAGAGAGGTTGGGTTGTCTAAGGTCTCACAGCTAGTAAGGGAAACATCTAGAAGCTAGGCTTTAGCAATCTGCTGCGAAGCTGGGGTGTGGGCAGGACAAGGGATAATAGGAGGGGGTCTTTTTGAGCTATTATTACTAGAGTTGCTTTAAAAAAATACTACTTTCTTATTTATTGCATGTGTGTGTGTATGTGTGCCAAGGTGTACACGTGGAGGTCAGAGGACAATTTGCAGGAAGCTGTTCTCTCCTTCCACCATGTGGGTTCCTGGGATCAAACTCAGGTCATCAGATTTGGCAACAAGCCCTTTACCCACTGAGCCATCTCACCAGCTGACTTTTGTTTACTTAAAATTGTGTGTGTGTGTGTGTGTGTGTGTGTGTGTGTGTGTGAAAGGGGAGGGGGAGAGGGAGAGCACATGTGTGCACATGAACCCACTTGTGGAGGACAACTTTTGGTAGTTAAGATTTTCTCTCTCTTTTTTTAAAGATTTATTTATTTTATTTATATGAGTTCAAGTAGCTGTTTTGAGACACTACAGATGGTTGTGAGCCACCATGTGGTTGCTGGGAATTGAACTCAGCACCTCTGGAAGAGCAGCCAGTGCTCTTAACCACTGAGCCATCTCTCCAGCCCAAGATTTTCTCTTTTCAGTGTTAGATCATCAGGGGCTTGAACTCTGGTCTTCATACTTGCTCCGCATACTTGCTCTGTAAAGCACTTTGATCTACTGAACCATTTCTTAATTTACTTGCCCTGCTTTTCGTAAATGATACCAGTGACAGAGTTCATGGGAATTAGTCAAAGAATAAAATATCCCAGTACTCTGCTCAGAGTAATCTTTGGCCATACGTACCCCATTTGTGCACCCCCCTCCTCTGTGTCTGTTCCTGTACCCATTGTCCCCGCATGGGGGGCAGCATCTGCTCTACAGGTGAGTGGCCACAGCTCTGGTTTTATTTTGCCACAGGGGCTAGGGTAGCCCAGGCTGACTTTGAACAAGTAATCCTCCATCTTCAGCTTCCCAAGTGCTGGGCTGTGTTTACTCTTCTTTCCTTCTCCCCTTCCTTCCCTATTTCCTTATTTTTAAATTTTATCCTTATTTTATGTGCACTGCTGTTTTGCCTGCGTGTATTTCTGTGTGAGAGCATCAGATCTTGGATTTACAGACAGTTATGAACTGTCTTATGGGTGCTGGGATTTGAACCCCAGTCCTGTGGAAGAGCAGTGAATGCCCTCAGCTGCTGAGCCATCTCTCCAGCCCCCTTGTTTTCATTTCTAACTGCATAGTTCAGTGCATTCATACTGCATAGCCAGTCTGTGCTCCTTGCTTCTTCCTCCCCTCCCCCAGCCCCTGGCACCTACCCTTCAGCTGCTTCTTTCATTGAATTGAATGGATTCCTTATCAGCAAGTTCTTCGGGAAGTATTGACCCTTTCATTTGAATGAGTATCACACTTTCCTTTTTTTCAGGTCAAGTAATATTTCACTGCTTAGGCATACCACAGTTTGTTTATCCATTCACCCACTGAAGAACTCTTGGACTATTTTTGTCTGTGGGCTATTTGTGAACACTGTTCCAATGCTCCAGGCATGCAGGGTTAGCATTACAGGGCTGAGTCTCCAAGCCTGCCTTACATTTTCCCCTCCTTGTAAGCTCAGGTTGGCCTTGAATTGGCTATTCACTTGAAGGTGACACTGTAAGCTGATCCTGTCCCCACTTTCCTAGTGCTGCAATCACAGGCATACACCATGTCAGCATTGCTTCTTTTTTTCCAGGGTGGGTGGGGTGTTTTTTGAGATGGTGAATTGCCATGCAACCTGAGTTGCTTCCTAATGTCTGAGATGATAGGTGAGCATCCTCACACAGGGTTGAGTAGTGTGGTTTTAGTGGTCCAAGCCTGGGTCCTGATCTCTGGAAGGGACTAGAGTCACTGTGGTTGGCTTCCCTGCCACAGGCCCTGGGGTGCCACATGGGGCAGGGCTGGTAAACAGGGAAGTGAGGCAGGTGGATAGTCATCACTCTGCCGGCTGGGACGTTTGGGAATGGGGTGGGGAGAGATGGGCCTCCTTCTGTGTGTTGATGTGTCATTGTATGGTCCTTTCCGGTATCTAATGGAACACGGATTCTCAGCTGCTGTGCAAAAGCCCTTAGGTGCTGAGTCCCAGGTGTGGCCTTGGGAAGCCCTGTCATCTTCCAGTGGACAGCTTCCAAGATCCCTGTGCATGCCTAAGACTCTGAGACTGCAGGTAGCACCAATCTGAACATGGCCTGTGGATTTTCTTTATTTCCCTTTGTTGTTGTTGTTGTAATTGTGGTGCTGTGGTGGGTTTTTTGAGACAGGCTTTGTCTGTATAGCCCTGGCTGTCCTAGAACTCAGATCCGGTTGCTTCTGCTTCTAAGTGTGGGATTAAAGACATGCACCACCACCACCACCGGCAGCTTTTCTTACATATCCGTACCTCTGATTAAAGCAATGGTGATTAATTGTACACTAGAATGATTAGGGTTGGGAATGGCGCTCCTTTTGGTAGGTGTTTGCCTAGCATGCAGGAAGCTCTGGGTTTTCCATGCAATGCAGCAATCGGGTGTGGTGGCATATACCTGTAATCCCTGCATTTGGGAGGTGGAGGCAGGAGGATCAAGGACATCTGCTACATACAAGGGAGTTTAGGGGTCAGCCTGGGATCCATGAGACCCTGTTTCAAAAAAAGGGGGGGGGTTGCTAGAGAGACTGCTTAGCAGGCAAGAGTGTTTACTGCTTTTGCAGAGTTTGGATCCCAGCATCCACACTGGGTAGCTCAGAACCACCTATAGCTATGAGGCACCTTTAATTGCATGCTCAAACCCACATCCAAATAGTTAAAACAATAAATATTTTAAAACACAATTATAACAAGTACACTTTGAAAAATGATTGTCCTTTATTGTGTGTGCATGCATGTCATCATGCAGAAGTGTAGGTCAGAGGACAACTTGGAGTAGTTCTTTCCCTCCATCTGGGTGGGGGGGGGAAACTCAGGTTGTCAGCTTGTTGGCAAGTTCCTTTACCTGCTGAGCCATTTTGTTGGCCCACAAGCACACTTTAATACAAGTAGTGTGACTGGTTTCTCAAAATACCTATTATCTATCTATATCTGTCTGTCTGTCTACTCCAAATGGACTTTATATTCCCAGCATGCTTCATGTCGTATTCACCCTTCTCCTTCTGAGATAGTCTCATGGAGTCAGGCTGGCTCAGAACATGCTAACTCTATAATCAGTGGTGACCTTGAACTTCTGACCCTCTGCTTCCACTTTTGAAGGCTTGGGATTCTAGGGCTGGACTCTGCATACTCATCCTCCTTTTGTGGATGATAGGAGACGGTATTTGACAAGATGAAGTATTCGGAATAATGTAGCATTGAGCTGGAACATGGCTGGATATCAGGTTGGCTTACTCAGCTTGCAAGTGCTGGAAAGGGACATGGTTCACTTAGCAGCAGAATAGATGAGGATGCAAGCTTCTGTCAGGTTGTTCAGAATGGTATGAGATAAAACCCATCCAGCTGTTTACTTCTGGAGTTTGTACCTAGAACTTTTGGATTATTGTTGAAATCACAAGTATGGTCAGCTGCAGGTTTCCCCCTGACTTCATCCATAGCACAGCCAGGGTGCCACTGGCTCCTACAGTAACATCCAGGTCTCTGAGAAGATTGTACCCCAAATCCCCACAGATCATGTCCCTTGCTATCTATTGAGGTATCAGAGATGATAAGGAAGTGCATCATCTGGATTTCCCCGCCAGTCCATGATGACCCGGGCAGGCCACAGCATCTTTGCTTTCTCCTTCATAACTGGGTGCAGTGTGACTAACCCCATCTGTGATGGGCATGGGGTTACGGGAGCCAGTGAGGTACGCGCTTGGCACACAGCCTGCTGTGTAGGAAAATGACTCGGGAAAGTTGGGAGTTTTATGAATGCCATTAAATCTTTGCACAAGAAGCAGAGACACCCCACTGAGTGTTCATCCTGACTGTGAGCAGGCTAACCCCTAACTCCTGAAGACTTATTTTATTCTTGAAATGCTAGGGATGGAATTAGGGCTTCATGCATAATGTTTGGGTGGTCTACAAAGCCCATCTACTTTGGATTTTTTAATTTTTTAATTTTTAAGTTGTGTGTGTGGTGGGGGTACAGGTGTGCCTGTGTTTGTGGAGGCTGGAGAACAACTTTAAGGGACATTCTTTAGGAAGCTGTTTGTTTTCTTTGAGGCCTGGAATAGGCTAGACTGACGGAGCACTAGGGATGTCATGGGTGTGTCCCCATGTCTGACTTTCTTCTTGAGACAGGGTTTCTCTGTGTAGTCCTGGCTGTTATGGAACTCACTCTGTAGACCAGGCTGGCCTTGAACTCAGAGATCTGCCTTCCCCTGCCTCCCAAGTGCTGGGATTAAAGGCATTTGTTCATGTCTTTAATTTCTTAATATGCAAAATGAGTAATAAGGTTCCTGGGCCTCAGGGCTTCAGGATTGTGAGCCAAGATCTGGAATGGGCTATGAGACTTGTGGGCAAAGACACCTGAGGTTTGGAAGCTTCGAGGCTTGGGGTTTCCTGCTGCTTTGGATGAATGTTCTGATCTTGGAAGCTAAACAAGTTCAGGCTTGCTCAGCATTTGAATGGAATAAGCACTTGGCTTTTTTTCCCTTTTTCTTTTTTGGGGTGGTGGTGGAAATGACATCCACAAGCACGGGGACCTGGTTGATATTCAGACACTTGTGAAAAACCACAAGAGGCATGCATTATCTACCTGGAGTCCAGGCCCTCGGGAGGCTGAGACAGGAGGGTACCTCTAGCTTGATAGCCAGCCATTCTAACCAAATCAAAGCTGGAAAGTGGTTGAGAAAGACATGAGGTCAACTTCAGGACTCAGTGCATAGGCACACATGAGCACACACACACATGTAACATACGGTTATATAATATCTAATTGTAACACACAGTTCAACAATGCTTAGTGTGTTAATGACTTATAAGTGCTCACTTCTGAGGAAGGAGAAACTGTGTGTGGGTAGGGCAAGTGGATCCCCTCAAACCCTGGCTCAGAGGTGTCACTTAGCCGGTCATTTGTGACAACAGATGGTACTACATGGCACCTTGTGGGCAGACTGAGCTCAGATCATTTTACAATAGAAGTGTCTCGAATCTTTCTGTACATCAACCTGGTGGGAGAAGATGATACGTGTTATGTGTTTCACGTGGCCCAGGGAGATTTACAGACTGGCCAGAATGACAGCCATGGGTTAGGAGTGGTGGTATATACCTGTGACCTTGTCACTCAGGCAGGAGGCTAAGGCCTGACCTGGGCTACATAGTGAGACTTTGTCAAGAGGCCATGGAGACAGCAGTAAGATGCTTGCTATCCACACGTGAGTACAGAAGTTCAAATCCTAGCACCGGCACTAACAGCTGGGTGTGGTCAGGGTGTTTCTAGGGCAGACAAGAGGGTCCCTGGCAAAGACAAGATGGTGCTTGGCATCCATCAGTTTAGATCCAGGCCCAGTAGAGATGCTGCCTGAAGTGAATAAGGTAGAGGTAGGCATCCCATATTCTCCTGGCTTCTGCATGTGCATATGTGAACGAACACACACACGTGACACATATGCACACAGGGTGAGCCTGGGAGCTAGGATGTGGCCTTCACTCTGTCTAGGAATCTTACTGTGTCCCCAGCCCTTCCCCACAGAGACTG
Organism: Micromys minutus; assembly: GCF_963924665.1. Lineage (NCBI taxonomy): Eukaryota > Metazoa > Chordata > Mammalia > Rodentia > Muridae > Micromys > Micromys minutus. Next base: position 2,189,534 of record NC_137964.1, on the reverse strand, counting down.
ACAGCTCGTGTCCACTCCTTCAGTTTCTAGCCAGGAAAAGACCTTCAGCCTAGAACATTGCTGAATTAAATCTAAATTAATTGAGATTTAATAAAATAGAAAGGACAGTTCTTCAGTTTCCATGGTTGCAATTCCGATGTAGGAGTGACACGTGGTCAGTTACCACAGCATGGAGTCTGCTGCTTGCTCCTTGGTCCTGTACCTGACAGACGCAGCTATGTGGGTAGCTTTGTTGAGGATGTCAGGCAGAGTGATGGGGCTAGTGGCCTTGGAGTGACTGTTCTGTAGGAGCTAATTAAGGTACTATGAATGGAACCCAGGGCCTTGATTATATTAGGTATGTGCTCTGCTGCTGAGCCACACCCCCAGCCCCTCACTGGGGGACTCTAGGCAGGGGCTCTACCACTGAGCCACACCCCAGCCCCTCACTGGGGGATTCTAGGCAGGGGCTCTACCACTGAGCCACACCCCAGCCCCTCACTGGGAGATTCTAGGCAGGGTCTCTACCACTGAGCCACACCCCAGCCCCTCACTGGGGATTCTAGGCAGGGGCTCTACCACTGAGCCACACCCCAGCCCCTCACTGGGGGATTCTAGGCAGGGGCTCTACCACTGATACCCCAAGTACCTTACTGGGGGATTCTAGGCAGGGTCTTTATGGCCGAGCTGTCGTTCCCAGCTCTTTCTCCCTTTTATGTAGACCATCTGAGTTCCCCTGACCAGCCTTGACTCACTCCAGTCCAGAGTGGTCTTGAACTTTCCATCCTTTTTGCCTCAGCCTCCTGAGTAGTTCTAACGACTGTCCTATGCCACTACCCCTGGTTTTGTGCCTGCTTTAGGATTGCAACTAAACCAGAGAGCAGCATTGACTTGCCTGGTCACTGGGACCCCTACCCCACCCCTCAGCTGTCATCACCCCCAGCTTGGGAGGAGGAGTTGGGGCCCCTTAGAGCCCTGGTGGTGACAGGAACCGTTGGTGGCATCCGGGCCCCAACGCTTCTCTGGATTGGGGTGCTGCTCGCTGGGTTTCACAAGCCTGGGCAGGGGCAGGCCCAGGCCCCGCTTCCGCACAGTCCTGGCAGGAAGAACTGGTGGCTGATGTAAGCCTTTGCGCAAACCCCTGGCTATTGGCTTCCGGAGCCTTCTACCGGCCGTCTGCCACATCAAGGAGGAAGCCTAGGGTTTGGCACGGTCCAAAAGCCCTACCTTCCCAGGCTTGGGCTACATGGATGTGCTGACCGGCTACAAGGGCCCTTGGGCCACAGGAATTGGCGCTGGATTTTGGTGAGGGACTGGGCTTCAGTGATGGTGGCTGAACAGGGTAACAGACGTGTGATCAGAAGGTGTGTACTGTCTCTAGCTTCTCTCACTGTTCTGGGAGTGATCAGGGAGGAAGCCCTGCCCTCTGCTAACTCAGTTTTCCCATGTGTACCCCTAAGGGCCTGGGGACATATTTTGGAGTCCTGTCCCCTGGACACTTCGGGCTTACATGGGAAGACCAGAAACAGGACTGCGTATGTATGTGGGCGGAGTCTGTGAGATTCCTGTGGCTGAGACCGGTGGGCCCCTGGCATCTGAGCCACACATCCTGTCTGCTTTGTCTGCAAACGGTGCCCACCTCTCAGGGACTTGCAGGCTCTTGAAAACTTACATGGATGGAGTTTTCCTCTGGAGACCAGCCAGGATGGGCACCTGGTGGGTGCTTGGTTAGAGCGCTGGTCCCAGCCATGTGTTCAGGGCTACACACCCTCTTTCTCCTGCAGGGTGTTCCTGGGAGAGTTTGAATCACCCACGGAACATCTGGCCTATTTACTATTATTGTTCCTAAAACTATCATATCTGTTAAGTAGATCTTGTTAAATGTGTGCCTCCTTCCTACCTTGTTTTTGTTTTGTAATTTTATTTATTTATTATTTATTTATGGTTTTGGTGCTGAAGTTTGAACCTAATTCTACACGTGCATTAGGCAGGCACCTTACATCCCCAGATTGAGTTTGGCTTTTTTTTTTTTTTTTTTTTAAAAGACAGGGTCTCACCCTGTAGCCCAGACTATCTGGAACTTGCTGTACATCCCAGGCTGGCCTTCAGTTGCAGCAATCCTTCTGCCTCAGCTTCCTTAAGTGCTAGCTAGGATAACCGATGTGAGGTATCATGACAGGATCCATCTTTTTTAAACTTGCTTTTTTTTTTTTTCTTTTGAAATGGGCCCACCTCATAGTCCAGGCTAGCTTAGAACTTTCAGCCCTTTGGCCTCAGTTTCCAAGGGCTGGTATTGTATGTTGTCAGCATTCCTAACTTTTGTTTCCCTCTGAGATGCCCTGCCGGACATGCGGGGAATCACTACTCTTTGGCTAAGCTGAGGCTTTTCCTTCCTGGGCCTCAGTTTCCCCATCAGTTACATGGCCATATGTAGTCAGTAGACATTCAGAGGCTCTTGCATACCCTGGGTGACCATGAGGTCCTTGGGCACCTTGGTCTCTGGACAAAGTTCTGTGCTGAGCTCAGAATGTGATCGCTTTCTCCAGTGGCCAGTCTTTTACTCTGTGGCCTGGGTAAAGGACCCCCTCCATTCCTAATTGGACTCAGGCTTCCTCCCATCCACAGCCAAGGCAGTAAAAGCATTCTCTGGGGTGCTGGCCCTTGGGGAAGTCTGGCCTTCTTTCTTGATGCTATGGTGACTGAGCCCATAGGGTGTGGCTGGGGCTGGCCAAGGGATGCCTTTTGATCTCTCCAGGAGTGAAAGCTTTATGCAGTGAGGACCTTGGGACAGTGGTCCGGGTGGCATAGCCTGGCTCATGGGCTGCCTGACAGGGACCCCCCCCCCCTTTTCTCTGCAGGCGAGGCCTTCTTAGGCAGCTTTGTGGCCAGCGGGATGGGGCCCTCGGCCTCCTCTCAGGGGAGTCCAGTATCCTTGCCCTCTGACCTCTCCTTCCGCTCCCCCACCCCCAGCAACCTGCCCATGGTGCAGCTATGGGCTGCCCACGCCCATGAAGGTAAGGAGTGGGCCAGATGGGAGGGGCTGAGGGCTGCTTTTACGTCCCCAACACTATTCTCAACACTTTTCTCCCCACGGCCTCCCTGTTTCCCCTGTAGCACTTATTTTACTACCACAGGGCCTTTGCACGAGCCATTCATGCCTCTGCTTGCAGCCTCTCACCCCAGCCCACCACTGGTTCCTCCTCTGCTGCTCAGTCAGCTTCTCACTGATACATGGCAGAAGACAAAAGGTTTACCTGTGGGTTCCCAGATCACGTGGTGTGCGCTTTGGGGGCAGGGACTGGTGCATATTTAGTGGAGCACCTAACAACACACTTACTCCCACTTACACACACACACACACACACAGAGTGTTGTGGTGGACCTCGAGCCTGGGTATTCTGGGCTTGCCTTTTTGGGGGGTGGGCAGTACTGAGAATTGAACGAACCTAAGGCCCCTGTCTCCTCCACCTCTGTCTCTGGTGGATTTGGGGTTTTGGTTTGTTGAGGTTAGGGTCCTCTTACATCTTGTGGATCCTCTGGGCTCACCTAGAACCCAGGACATTATAGCTCGGGGAGGCCCCTATTGTCTGCTTTTGACTCTCTGGGCCATTCCTCACCCCCTGGGTTGGACGCAGAATGAATGCTGGCCAGCATGGGTTGTGGGCTGCTGTATTTTGCCCAGCTGTAGCTGGAGGTGTCACTGCCAGGCATGACAGAGTGGCCTTTTCTGTACTAAAACCATTTTTCTTGGACCTCTCAGGACAGGCACGTGAACCCAGGGATGAGTATAAATTGCACGAAGGCTGTTTCCTCTGCTGGGTGTCGGTCATGGGCTGGGGTGGGCTGGTGTTCTGCCTGAGCTCCTCCCACTCAGCTCAGCCAGGGTGAGCGCTGAGCAGGGGCCTGGAAGAGCAGAGGCTACCCCTGTGTCATCAGCTCATTCCTCAGCTTTCCCTGAGACAAACATACACCACTGGCATGACCTGGTCCTCGGGCTGTGTCCTTAGGTCTCCTCCACCCTCGGCAGTGTCTGGGGCCAGGCGAGACCTGGGGTGCCTGTCTTACGCAGGACAGAGCTGCAGAGGTCCCACTGCCTGCAGCTGAGCTTTGGTGTGTAACTGACGCTGTGGACCAGGCATTTGTTTTGTTCTATGACTTGCATAGTGGGTTCTTTTGTCTTGTGTTGGTATCGTGGTCATCTTGCTAAGTAGTGCTGGCTGACCTGGAATTCACTGTGTTGATCACAATGGCCTCAAATTTGCAGCAATCCTCCTGCCTTTGTTTCTCAAGAATTAGGATTACACAGGTGAAGCCACCACTCTGGACAACCCCGTTTGTTTGTTTGTCTTGAGATAAAGGGTCTTACTCTATAGCTCAGGCTGGCCTCAAATCCACCTGCCTCTGCCACAGGAAAGCTAGGATTGAGGGCATGTACCAGCACACCTGAACTTAAGTGTTTACTTTTTAAAAGCAGGTTCTCGCTGAGTTGCTCAGGCTAGCCTTGAACTGCCTGCCCTCAGTCTCTCTGCAGGTCAGGATTCCTGGCCTGTGTCAGCAGAGTGCAGTCTGTGTGTTTGGGGTCAAGGGGACTCACGTTCAGGACCTTGTACATGTCAGGCAGGCATCCAGAGTGCCATCCTTAGCTCTGTCTGGTGGTCTGTATGTCCCAAGTGATGGTGGAGAAAGGCCATCAGTTCCCAGGGCCAGGGACAAGCCTCGGATCCCTGATCCCAGGCAGACCTCAGGTGAGAGCCAGGGTCCCTTGTTGCTCTTCCCCATCTCAGGCAAGCCATAAGAGGCTCTGCCTGGCCCCAGTCCTGGGTGCATTCCCTGCTTGCCTTGGCCACAACCCTTTTTGAAGTCACACTGCTCTTTCCCTTTGGGCCTCACTGGAAGAGCCCTTTTAGGCAACTTAAGAGGTCCTTCTTGCAAGACTGGGCCGCTCGAGGTGCCGACTTCAGTGTTCAGAGAAGGTAGGCGATCAGTTCTGAGGCACACAGCAGAGAGGAAGACCATGAAAACTGGAATCCAGAGTCTACACTGCACTGAGGTTGTGTCTAAGCCGTAGGGTCCGGTGACTTCAGTTCAAAGCCAGGTTTAGCTGCACTTTGATCTTATAGACAGTGGTCTCCTCTGAGTCTGGTTTTTTTTTGTTTTTGTTTTGCTTTGTTTTAAATCTGTAAAACGAGAAGACAAGAGTGCGTGGTCTTCTCGGGGATGCTTCTGAGGTCTAAGTGAGAATAATGGCTTTGAGTCCCTTCTTGGTCAGGTCCATTCTGCCTTTGATCCCGAAGCGTTTGAACCTGTATCTGAGCCCTTGTGGGTTTCCCTGGGCCTCAAGGAAGGCTTGAAGTAGCAGCGGTTTTTTTTTTTTTTTTTTTTTTTTTTGGGGGAGGGGGCAATTGTTGCCATGAGAACTGATGTTAGCCAATCAACTTCTTATACCATGGGACTGACAGGCCATTGTGGCTTTTTCCAAGGAGAAGCAAATGTTAGGGGGACGTTCATGGGTGAGCATGAGTAGTGTAGACCTCTTTGTCTTTTCTCCTTAGGCTTCTCCCACCTGCCCAGTGGGCTGTACCCATCCTACCTCCACCTAAACCACCTGGAGCCCCCCAGCAGCGGGAGCCCCCTCCTCAGCCAGCTGGGTCAGCCCAGCATCTTCGATGCCCAGAAAGGTAAGGGGGCAAAAAAGGGGTGGGACTGTTGTTAGGCAGGGAGGGGGTGGCAGAGTGATTTCCTGGGGTTTTTCTGGGGTCCTCTGGGGTTCCAGGCATTTACCTCTTTATTGGAGAGTTTCTAGGATGGAGCCCAAGGTCTTACAGGTACTCGGAAAGAGCCCTACTGCTGGGCTGCACCCTCAGCCCTTCACCAAGATTTCCTTTTCAAAATAGAGACAGGGTTTCTTTTTGTAGCCCAGGTTGTCCTGGAGCTCACCATGTGGACCAGAGTGACCTTGAACTCAGAGATCCACCTGTGTCCCTCTTCCAAGTGTTGGGTTTAAACCTGTGCACTGTCATCCCTCTTTTTAAAACTAATTGAAATCTTCCTTCCTTCCTTCCTCCCTCCCTCCCTCCCTCCCTCCCTCCCTCCCTGCCTGCCTGCCTGCCTGCCTGCCTCCCTGCCTGCCTTCCTTCCTCCTTCCTTCCTTCCTTCCTTCCTGCCTGCCTGCCTGCCTGCCTTCCTCCTTCCTTCCTTCCTCCTCCTCCCTCCCTCCATGCATAGATCCCAGGACAGCTCCTTCCTTCTCCCCCCCCCTCCTCCCTTCCCCCCTCCCCCTCCCTCCCTCCCTCCGTGAATAGATCAGAGGACAGCTTTTGGAGTCCTCTCTTCCCACCAAGTAGGCGGAAGATCTGACTCAGGTCTTTAGGCTTGACAACAGACATTGTTACTGGGACACTTTATAGGTCTCTCTTTCCTCTCCCTCCCTCTCTAGTCCTTTCTTCCCCCTCTCTACCCCCCTTTCTGTCTCTCTTGCCTCATGCCCACAGTAGTCTAGACCTTGGTTAACATCTACCTGCTTTTACCTCCTGAATGCTACGTCAGTCCCAAAGATCCTCACCTGTCCCTCGAGTTTACTCTGGATAGCTCTGAAAACGACCTTTGACCTATGAGGAGACAGACCTGGGAGGATGGGGTGATTAAAGCCAGGTTTCTACTCACTTTCCAGCCATGCCTGGCTTCTCTCTGGGGCACCGCTGGGTGAAGGGAGAGTGCCTTGGGGTCAGGAGTCCTGGTTCACTGTGCCCTCTCCTCCTTAGATGGCTTCTACCTGCCCGCGCCGGGGACCCTGCATGGTCACATGCCCTCTTCCAGAACTCCCAGTGGCCACTCCTCAGGCGGTTCAGCCAAAGGCTCCTCCCGGGAAGGTACAGGCAAGGATCGCTCAGGCCGTGGTGGAGACCCTCCTCCGTTATTTGGCAAGAAAGACCCTCGGGCACGTGAGGAGGTGTCCGGGCCCCGTGGTGTGGTGGACTTGACCCAGGAGGCCCGAGCTGAGGGCCGCCAGGACCGAGGGTCCTCACGCCTGGCTGAGCGCTTGTCTCCCTTTTTGGCAGAGGCCAAAGCCAAGGGTGCACTGCAGCCGTCGGCCTTGAGCCTGTGCAATGGTGTGGTGGATGCAGGGCTGGTGGCCGAGTTGGGCCGTGGAGGTGCCAAGGAGGCAGCCAGGCAAGAGGAGACTGCACGGCTGCTGCGGCGGGCTGAGGCCCTGCTGCCCGCTACAAGGCCCTGTGGGTCCCCACTTCCTCCTCCACCACCACTGCCCCCCAAGGGTCCCCCTGCACCCCCTTCCTCGACACCAGCCGGTGTCTACACCGTGTTCCGTGAACCAGGCCGTGAGCACCGCGTGGTGGCACCCACCTTTGTGCCTTCTGTGGAGGCCTTTGATGAGCGTGTGGGACCCATCCAGATAGCATCCCAGGCTCGCGATGTCCGGGCCAGGGAGCGTGAGCCAGGCCGTCCTGGGGTCCTGCAAGGTCCCCCTGGATCTCCACGACTGGAGCGACCAGAGGTCCTGCGGGAGAAAAGTTCAGTTATCCGCTCCCTCAAGCGTCCGCCTCCATCGGATGGACCTCCAGCAGCCCGCCCCTCCCGGTCTTCCCCGGATGCCCGAGCCTACCTGCCCCCCAAGGAACTACTCAAGCCTGAGGCTGACCCGAGGCCTTGCGAGCGTGCACCCCGAGGCCCGAGCTCCTCTGCCGCCCAGCAGGCTGCTAAGCTCTTTGGCCTGGAACCATCCCGACCACCTGGGCCGGAACACAAGTGGAAACCCTTTGAGCTGAGCAACTTTGCCACCACGCAGATGGCTGCCCTGGCAGCCCAGCATCACCATGCCAGCAGAGCTGAAGAGGAAGCTGCTGTTGCCACAGCATCCAAAAAGGCCTACCTGGACCCCGGGGGCGCAGTGCCCCGCCCCTCGGCCACCTGCGGCAGGCCGGGTGCTGACCTCCACTCTACAGCCCACGGACCGGGAGAGGCCTCTGCTATGCAGAGCCTCATCAAATACAGTGGTAGCTTTGCTCGGGAGGCCGCGGCCGTGCGCCCTGGCGGCTGTGGGAAGAAGAGCCCCTTTGGAGGCCTGGGCACCATGAAACCTGAACCTACACCCACATCTGCGGGTCCCCCTAGAGCCCAGGCCCGACTCATACACCCTGGGGTCCCTACAGCCGGAGGGGGCCGGCAACTGAAACGGGACCCAGAGAGACCCGAGAGTGCCAAGGCCTTTGGGCGAGAGGGCTCTGGTGCACAGGGGGAAGCCGAAGTAAGACACCCGCCTGTTGGCATTGCCGTGGCTGTGGCCCGGCAGAAGGACAGTGGGAGCAGTAGCCGGCTGGGGCCTGGGCTGGTAGACCAGGAACGCTCTTTGTCGTTGAACAATGTCAAAGGTAGGTGCTGGGTCCGGTGTTGGTGGTGGTGGTGGTGGCGGCGGCGACCGGCCGTGGGGAGAGCGACTTTAAAACTATAGGATCTCATGCACAAGATAGGCAAGTGCTCTGCCGTTCTACCCCTTCCTTTTACTTTTTGGGGGACAGTCTTATATAGGCTGTATATAGCTCACTCTGTAGCCAAGAATGCTCTTGAACTTTTAATTCCCTTTTCTCTGTTTCCAGAGTGCTGGGTGTTGTGGTAACAGTACGTGCCCCAGGACACTGGTTTATGTAGTGCTGAGGTGCTCCCAGGACTGTGCTGTGCAGGCATTCTAACAATTGACCACGCCTCCAGCCCCCATTTCTCACTTAGTTGCTGGGTAGTCTAGATGGATTTTGAACTTGCAATAGTTGGGAATGAAATCAGGAAGAGTCCCACTCTTAACTGTTAATATTTGGTTGTGGGTACAGGTGCTGTGTGCAAGTGTGGAGGTCAGAGGACAACCTTGGGTGTTTGTTCTGTGTTTGAGACAGTCTCTCTTTTTAATTTGCTTAGTGAGTGTGTGTGTGTCCGTGTCCCACACAGCCATGTGAACTCACCATAGTAATTCCGGGGAAGTCAGAGGACTAGTTGTACGAAATGACTTCTCTTCTACAAGTGGGTTTTGGGGTCTTCAGGCTTGGCAGCAGGTGCTTTGCCCGCTGAGTCACCTGACTGGCCCAGGACGGTCTCTCTTACTGGGGTTGCAGACACCAGCCTGGCTGGCCTGGGATCCTCCACAGATTCTCACATCCGGCCCTCTTCTTTGTTGGTTTGTTTGTTTTTGAGATAGGCTTCTCTGTGTAGTCCTGGCTTCCCTGGAACTCACTCTGTAGACCAGGCTAGCCTTGAAGTCACAGAGATCCGCCTGCCTCTGCCTTTCAAGTGCTGGAATTAACAGTGTGTGCCACACTGCATTCTTGGTTCTACTTGCCTCTGGCTTCCTAATTTTTTTTTTTTTTTTTTTTTTTTTTTTTAAGATGGGCTCTCACAGGGTAGCCCTGGTAGCTTGAAACCTACTCTGAGGACCGGCCTAGCTCTAACTCACAGGGATACACTTACCTCTGCCTCTGGAGTGCTGGGATTCCTACTGGTTTCTTAGTCTTTTCTCGCAAGCCTCCCCTCCTCACACCCCACCTCCCTCCGGTACTGCTTTTCTGCTCCCCACTTGCCCATCATGGTTGCTATTGGAACTTTGATTGCCTTTCCCATTATCCACATAGATGTGTAGCGTGCAGGAGAGGAGAAGGAAGAAAAAGACCATTATGTTTCCCCGGCACCCCAAACACTTTCCTGGCTCTCCCTGAATTCATTTTCCCGTGCAATTTGTGTCTACCTGCCGAGTGGCTAGCACAGTACAGCCTCGGTCTTACGAGTCTCTCCCGCATCACAGTGTGGGTTGTTTCTCCCGAGATGTCAGACTCTTTACAAGTATCATTTTTTTTAACGGCCTTTAATATTCCGTGGAGAGCGCACACCAGCAGGTACTGTAGTTAGGTCTCCGTTCCCCAGTGGGCATTTTAAGTCTTTGCCTGCTCTCTTTTGTGTGGAGAACACTGTGTGGAATATTTTTGCTCGTAAGCACCTCTGTGCTGTTTTGAGTTGCTTTGTTCTATCCTAGGGATTCCTAGGAATAGACCAACCTTAAGCCTTTCATTCTGAGTCTACAGTGGGGTAGAGCCGGGCGTCAACTCATCATTGCCTCTGGGGTCCAGTCAGTGTGGGGCCTGGAACATAGCAGGTGCTGGGTAGCCAGGTGAATGAATGAATGAATGAATGAATGAATGAATGAATGAATGCTTGTGAATGGTAGAGGCAGCTTCCTGACAGCCTTTAGTGAATCCTTTTTAAACTAAAACAAAACAAAACTGTGTGTTAGTGCCCACAGAGCTGAGAAAGGGGCCTCACATCCCTTTTATCTGCTGAACTGTCACAACAGCACCCTGGTTGCAGCTGCTGCTTCTGTAAAATGATTGTTTATTATCAGATGTGCGCCTGGACACGCTTGTGTGCACGTGTGCACTTGTGTGAACATGTGCTTGCCATGTGCAGATAGGTCAGAGAACAACTTCCTAAAGGTGATTCTTTCCTCTTACTGGGTTCAGGGGTCAAATGCAGGTCACCATGCTTGTGTGGCAAGCAGTTCTGTCCACTGGATTGTCTCACTCGGCCTTTTTTCTTTCTCCTTTCATTTTCCTGTCTGCCTGTCTTGTCTGTCTGTCTAGTGAGCACGTGGGCATTTGGGTGGCCTGTGGCTGTTTTAAGGTCAGAGGACAATCTTGCTGTATCTCCTTGCCGTCAGCCTTGTTTATTACAGTGTATAACAGGCTGCCTGGTTTGTGGGTTTTGAGGGGGACTCCCCAGTGTTTGTCTTCTGTTTCATTGTAAGAGCTCCAACACAGGATCTGATTCTCTTTGTATCTGTCAGGCCATCTCTCCTCCGCCCCATCCCCTTGTTTTCTTTTTCTTTTTGAGGCAAGGTCTTGCTATAGCACAGACTGAGCCCAAACTGGCTTTGGCCTTGTGACCCTCCTGCCTCAGCCTCCCAAAGTGACCACACTGGGCTCATTTCTTTTAATCCACGGTGAGGTTGGTCAGAGTCCTTGAGCCCTATACCGTGTCCGCTAAGGGCAGAGCCCGCTGCCATGCCAAGGGCCTGTGGGTCCAGGCATTGAAGCGGCACCGGTGTACCCTCGTGATGTCACGGCAGGCTGAGTGAAGGCCAGGGAAAGGTGGTGTCCAGCTGGTCCTTGCTTGTGACATCTCAAGGCAGGCATTGGTTCATGTCCCTAGCCTCTAGGACCACAGCCCAGGGCCAGCCTGCACAGGAAGTGCGCTCTCTTACTGCGGGTTCCAGAGTAGACACCCTTAGAAGCACGAGAAGCTTGTCCATGCACGTCCCCTTGGGTTCCGCCCCTCCCCTGCCTGCCTGCTGCTGCCTTCTGGGTGCGAGCAGCCCCTTCTGTGGCCTCTCTCCTGGAATCACTTAAATCTTATTTCCCAGACAGCCTAGCAAGTCCAGGTGCTCTGTCTCACTTTGACCCATTTGTAATGTCAGAGCAGGCTTCCGGGACGCACCCTGCCCTGAGGGTACTGTGCCTGGGTCTGTCACTTAGTGTGGAAGCAGGGATTTAGGGTTGGGCTTGGATTCACAGACACCCTCCTGACTCTGTTAAAGGCCTTTGCTACCACACCCTTCTCAGGGCTTCGTCTCTCTTTATGTCACCCAGTGCTCCAGCTGGCCTATGCCTGTTTTCCTGGTAGAATACTCCCCATCCCTGTGTTGACT